>NW_009595049.1:47433-99477 GCF_000690535.1 Cariama cristata
AAAGCTCCACCAACAAAAGCTGCTGGCACAGGATGCCTTCACCAGCCAGCAGATTGCAAACAGCACCGACTGCGGGATGCAAAACACCCAGAAGCGAGGGCTGCAGCATCATTTTTCTGATGCCAACCCCCCCCCCAGCTCAGCAGATTGCAAAGCCTTCACCAGGACCGAAGACCTGCCCGACCACAGGAGCCACTGCAGGGCAGGCAGCCTTTCGCCAGGACTTCTGCGCTGGGCCTGAGCAATAGGCTTTTGCTTGGGAAAAACAAGGCTGCCTGTGGAGCAGCACCGGGGGAGAGGCAAGGGGGAGCAAACACCTGCAGCTGCTGCTGCTGCGGCAGGGATGTCTCGACCCCAGAGAGGGACCTGATCATATCTCCACAGGGTCTGGAAGGAAAACAAAAGCTATGGCTTAAAGTCAACTCTAGGGACAGATGTGCCTTTACGTTGCCGTCACTCACAAGTTTCCACCCCACGGCTGTGAGCTCTTCTGGCAGTGTAAGTAGACCCTCGGAAAAGCAACCGGGGGTCGGATTCGCTTTGTTCTCCTCACCCAGACTGCTTCTTTTCCTTACCCCTTGCCTCCAGCCAGATGTATGCACTGCCTCTCTCCTGCCAGCCCTCGCCTTCACCCTGGTGTTAATTCAGCAATTCAATTCAGGAAGCTGATCCAGCTGAAATCCTCAGCAAGAAAAAAAAAAAGAAATTTCCAACTAGAAAATAAGCACTGCCTGTAAACACAAAAAAACCTTCCTCATTTGTTTAAAAAAAAAAAACATAGAAGAAAGAAAGTGACTGAAGTGTCTTCATAAAAGTCTTCTTTTAAGTTGAAGAAAAGTGCCATGAAAACACTGACCTTCTAACACCATAAACTGAGTTGAAGAGGACATGGTGCCTTTACCGAAAGAGACATCAGACTGTATGGAATTCATCACATTTAAAATAAATCAGCTGGCAAAGTTATGACATGACCTACTTAATTTGTTGTCTTGAAACTTGATGAGCATTTAAGATTTCTTCCCAGAGCTTGGAAAAAGGGGGGGGGAGGGAACACCAGAAATGCATGCACCATATCCAAATCCCTGTGCTGATGTCGTCCTCTTTCAGACACTAGGAAAAAGCACCACGACAGCAGTCAGTGGCTGCAGCAGTGCTACTAATGAGAGGAAAACTGGGCGCCAGCAGCCCTGACAAGGAAGTCCAGTCCACTGTCCTGCCTTAAAGCAGGTCAAACACAGTGTTTCTAGCACAGATTTGTTCCATATATTTTGAGATGTTTCCATTGATGGAGGTTTTGCTGAGCAAGCTATCATCCTCACCAGCAAGTTTTTGCATAAGCCTCCTTCCTTTCTGCTTCGAAGGCCACGCACCCTTTTCTGTGGCCAACAGACACGAAGTGCAACGCTTTCCCATTCTCCTTGCAGCCATCCTTTATGTAGCCAGAGGCTGTCACTGCACCAAGCCCTTACTCTTGTCTCTCCCAGGCTTGCACTTTCTCTCTTGTTTCCTCACTTCTTTTCATTTTCCATGAAATGTGGTGCCCAAACCCACAGGGGTTTCTCTGCAAGGGTACACTTGTGTGCACGATTTTGTCACCGTGCATCCCAGCTCCAACAAACTCCTGCACTTGTTTCAGTTTCAGTGTATACTACAGAGTACACCTCCCTCCTGCCAACAGGAAAACTTTTGAAAACTTTCCGTAACTCATCCAGAATCCACTTTTTCCTCTGTTATTTTTTATTATTTTCATAACCTAAGATTATATAGGCTGCCATATCCAAAACAAAAAATAGGCAATAACGCTATAGAGATCTATCAAAAATCTAAAATCTCCTCCCTCTTTGCCAGGTGGGACACCAAAAAAACTCCACCGACACCACCAGAAGCACAGCACTGCACAAAAATTGTGGCCCAAGGGCTTCAGAAACCCAAAGGTTTGGCAAGTATATCTTGGTGCTTTAATTAAAAATCCTTGATAGGTTTAGAAGTGTTTGGATGTTTCGGGTTTTTTTTGTAGGGGAGAGAAATTGATTATATCTACCTGGGTGTATTTACAGCAGCTTAACGTTCTTTGAGATTTCTCTGATTTGATAAGATTGTGGTCCTTTAATAAGTTGAAGTATTCAGATACTTATGACAATCTGGCACTCGAATTGTTTGCTTTAGCATTGCAGATTGCACAAGAGACATGAAAGGTTTCAGCGTAGCTGGAAAGTCACTTTTGATGAAATCACACATCGCTCCAGGGGCTGCATTCTTTACAATTTGTGCATACTGATGATATGTGTCTTCAGATGCATTTTGGCAACCCCGTGCCATTTTCAGAAATCCATCTGGGACTCAGGAACAAAGCAAACGCACACGAACATGAGGAAGACAGAGCTGGCACAGCTACCGGATGGAATTTCTTTAAGGAACCTAAATCGCTTGTTCATTTTGCTGGCAGAAAAAGATAGGAAAATGAGTGTTCCCGTTCTTGATGAACTTTGTGATATTGTTAAATCCTTCAGACAACATATAATTCATGGCAAAGCTGTGGCAGAATTCCTTTGCACTTATCCACAGTGTGGCTCTCCCCCAAAACACAGATCTCTGCCTTCATTTCGTACACAAAAAGTTGCCCAGATGAACAATAGCGCTAACTTTAGAGAAAAATCAGAACACTTGCCTCTATTTTTTCGCTTCAACCCTGCCAAAATTTATTATGACTCCATCAGCTGCATAGTTTTCTTGGGTTAAAATTAAAAAATACAAAAGCAGACTCCATGCTGTGGTATGGATCTGCAGGTGACTTCCAAAGAGTTTGCCAGGTAATGCCCTGAGCTTTGCCACGCGAACACCGAAGGGGACGGCACAAACGATGCCCCATGCCAGGCAATGCCCCTCAGCACCAACGGCACGGAGCAGCGCTCCCCAAGCTGCATGATGGCGCATCCTTGAGCCCAGAGCAGAATGAGAAGGTGGCACATACTTGAGCTTTGACCACCAAGGCCAGCCTAAATCTCCTTCATATGTGCTGGTGACCGTTTGAGTTACACCAGCCAAGGATTTAGTCCGGGACTGCAAATAGTACTTAATACCCATCCCAGCTTTGCATTTCTCTTGGAAAAGAGCAGTGAATCACTGAAGTGGAGGCTTGCAGAGGAAATCCTCAGCCACAAGAAAAAGATTTCATGCTTTATCTCCCCCTCTCAAGTATTTTAGCAGACAGACGGAGGATTTTCCTCCCAGTGACAACAATAACTACGCTCATTGAAGAAAAATATGTGGAACAGGAAGACCTGCATTCCTTGTGTGAAAAATAAGAGTGGTCCTTGCCAACTGCATTTTTCAGGAACAACTCATCCACATGAAGAAATGGCTGCTGCGATAGTGTCAGGACCAGTGAGGCCTATGGTAACGTGCTATATAACTGACAGATGGGAAAAGTAGAGAGAGAAATGTGGCTTGGTCTTTGTTTCTTCCAAAGTTTCCATTATTAATATGCCTCTTTGACTCACATTTGAATGACTCACGTCTTCCCCGCTCCTTGCTCCCACTGCTTTGTGTAGCAATTGTATCTTTTTCCTAATTGTTCCATTCCCAACAGATTAGTTATTTTTGTGTTTAAGAGATCCGTTGAAATACGTCCTGACACCTCGGGCTCTTCAGGGCAAGGATTTGGAAAGTTTGTCCTGCAGTCATTTAGGCATGTGCTTAACTTCACGTGTAGGTTCCTAAATTAATGAAGCTTACCAATGTGATAAGGCTTAAATGCAGTCCGGTAGTCCTGACAACAATACATCTATTGGATTTTATTATTATTATTATTTTAAAAAGAGAACACAAAGAGGGAAAAAAAGAGCTGGGAATATTTGCTAACCTCTTCTAGAGGGGAAAAGAGTGACAAAGACTCCAGCCTCACTTATGAGGTAAGGAAATGCCCACTTTTTACCACATCAGGTAGTTAAAAAGCAAGGATAACATATTTCTCACTCTCTACCTGACCACTATCATCTTCAGAGCATGAGCCCATGGACATTTCCCAGCTGCGAACTTTCCAAACTTCCGGAAGTCTTCCCCTCCCTGGTGGCACCGGTGCTTCTCCTGCATCCAGTGGTTTTGCTCAAGTCGCCCACGGCCATGACAACCAAGGGCAATCCCCCCTTTAAGCAAGGGTGCCGCGACTCTTTTGTTTCCATCGTGCCGGATCTGCAGGACACGTAGGGCAAAACCAAAGGCAGAATAAGAGCAATCAGCGCACAAAATTTTGGGATGTGATTGAGGATTGGTAGAACAGGCAGGCATTTGTTCACGGAGGCTGCGTGCATCGCCCCACGGTCAGCATGCGGTGGGGCTCGCTGCGCCATCCTCGCCTGGGCGAGCGGAGGAGGGCATTCGGCGCCAGCCGAAAAAGCAGAGACTGAGCCGTGCCAGTCTCCCAGTGTAAAAACACTCAGCTCCCTTTCAGCCATTAAAATGAATGAAGAGCAAGACTGTTTGGCTAAACATCAGCCAAAAGAAACCTTGGAGGCAGTTAGAAGGCTACCGCTTCATACAATATAGACCATGTTTCCAAATACAAATATTACACTTGGCGAAGACAGTCCTTTGCTTCATGAGTTATGTTGCATTTTTTGTTATGTTTAAGTTTGTGCAAGAGGTATAAATAGCTGGACTGGTATTAAATGAGCTTTTCATTTTTTTCACAAAATATCAAAATGGTCCCAGCTCTTCTTGGAACAAACACACACTATATTCTTGTGCCTCAATTTTCGTTGCTAATTGCAGAAAGTACCATGTAACTGAAAAACAATGTTCAAGAGCCAGACGTGAAAAATATGACTTTCCTATATGAAGTCATTTTTCAGAAAGTTGTCTGGAGAAGGGCATCTGGTTCACCATATAATTTACATGTGTGCATACATGCTTATTTGCCTCACAGAATGGTAGTTAGTTTCTGCTTGCACTATGCTAGAACATGAAAAGCCCTGTGTCCAAGGCAAGGAAGAGTGAGTGAGACAGAGGTACCTAGTTTTGGTCTTTGGTCACACTTGCTTTGGTTGATCCTGCATTCCCCAAAAGCAGTGTTAACAGGCAGTCATGATTATGGAGCTATAGACACAAGACTACACTTTCTACCGCATACGGCCAGCTCGCGTAGCCAACCTCAGTGACCATCCATGCCTCTCCATCTCATCATGAGAAGATACTACAACCTGGAGGCCCACAAAGCCACTGTAAGCCTATTTCAGGTTAACTTTGGCAGAAACACACCTGGGGTTGGAGAGGAAATCCTTCAGCGAGAGGGAGTAAGATGCTCTAGATGGTTATTCATCCTAAACTCAAACACAACCACATATTAATCACCAGAATACGTTGGAGGCCAAATGGCACTTCTATTTGTTCTTCAATAAATCTGAGTGTGCATAAACACGAGAGCACAGCAGGGCCCTCACTAGCCAAATCCCCACCTAGAGAGGGCCCAGCCACGGCAAGAACCTGACACTGCTTCTTTATCACCACGACAGCAATGTCTACCTGGTTTAACCAATTCATACCTGAATGGATAAGCAAGTTACTTTTAAAGACGGATACAAATCGAACTACCCAACAGTGATGCAACACTAAATGACTCTGATAAACCACAGAGAGGAGTTCAAATACAGCATTAGTTTAGCATGGCAAAGGACTTTCAACTTCAGAAAACACAAAGGGCTGTCTATTCCCACTGAAAGTCAGTATTTACCTCCATTTAAAAAAAAACTCACCAAATATTCCCAAGTATTTTAGAAGTGTTACAAGACAACCATACCAATAGGGCAGACGTCAACTGATAATATGAGAGTATAATTAATCCTTCTGCAGCCTGCAGGTCCACAGCAAATGCATATTGTGCACTATTTACTTGCAGGGGGGTTAAAGGGAGTGGCACACAAAATCCTCTGTTAAACCAAAGAGCTTTCGCTTGTGAGTGGAAGTGGTGAACACCCAGCACAAACAGCTATTATTTAATGTGTTGTGCAGGACCTCTCCATCCATTCATCTGACCTCAGCAGTCAGGTGAGAACAACCAAGGGAAGTCTTGCCCGTACAAATGCCTCTGAGGCTCAGACATTGGAACCGCGTTAGGTCAAATGCTGCAGATTAACAGCCAAAGTACAAAATTAAACACAAAGTCATTTTGTCCTCGAATCCCTCACGGTTTTGCTGATGGCCAGAACCTCTCATCAGAAGCAGATGAGTGTGCATTGCAGTACGTCTTTATAAACAGCTCGTTTAGTAGTATTCTGGTTATTTCCCCTTCTACCAACGTCGGGAAAAATATTGACCACCACTGATACAGTGGCTGATGGAACAGGATAAGAATTACTTTCAAAAGCCCACAGAAGTGTCGGTAATTTTAGGTCCTGACACCACTCCATGGAAGTTGTCGAGCATTTCAGGAAGTGTCTGACCAGTAATAACCATCCTACGGCAGCGTGGCCAATCTTAATTGAAAGGCCTCCGTTCATTTTGTAATCAATGGTTCTTGACCTCATTTTCATTTCACATTTTTGGCTGTGAGAAGTAGCTTGTTTTTCAGCCAACATGATAATCCCCAGAAAACATACTTAGAAAGAGCAAAGTTAGACTTACCCGGCTTTGTACTCGTTTTCTACAAAAACAGAAACTCCCAAAACAAAGGTGTGGGATAAAGCAAACATGCTGTGAATTAGCGAAGAGTCATTCCCTGCATTCACTTACCGCCACTCTTCATTTGGAAAAACTTGTATTTTTAACACTACAGAATTAGTACAGAGTGGTGAACCTTAAGCTGTCATTAGAGGCTGCCAAATGAGCGAATGTCCCTTGTGCCAGTAAGTAAACAGGGGTGTACGAGTGTTGAGCAAACAAACAAACAAACCGAGCAGGCAGGGGTGTCTTCTGGACTCCAGCATTGCTCACTGGAGTAGGAGTCAAAAGAAACCCTGTGCTATTTTCTCTCTGCTTTCACACCAGACACTGGCACAGGTGCCTCGGGTCCCTTTCCGGACCAGTGAGAGCAGTTCAGTTACCTGTTTTACTGTGGTTAAATCCATCGAAAGATCATCCCGCTCTTAGACAAGCCCCTTGCAGTAGTATCAAAGCAGCACAACATGAAGGAAATTCAGCCGCGGGATGAATTACTCTGGTCAGCGAGACTCTTCTAAAATCCAAGGCAGATGCTGGCCCATCCAGAGCTGCAAAATATATAAGCAGAGTTGCATACTTTTTAACAGGTTTTGCTCACACAGAGCCACATCACAACAGGAGCTGGACCGGGGAGCCCTCCTGTCCAGCCGTGGGTGAGGGAAGAGACCTGGGGCTACAAAGCCGCTTTCTGGAGGCACCGGAGTGACAGGCACGCAAGCAGGGCCAGCTTAGTGTGGAGGAGGAGGTATGGCCCGGGTGAATTGTACGAGTGTACCGGAGCACAATTCACATACAGACAAACCTGTACGAATGGTATGAGCTCTGTGCCTGCCCATGCGCAATGACTTTGAACGTTCTCACTAAAGCCCTGGGAAGTTAAATGCAAACCAGGCTTGTGACACCTGTCTGATGGTGGCCTCGCCAGCCGAGCTCGGACAAACTTCCCTGCATTTGTATGCAGAAACAAAAATACCATCCTTTATCTCCCCTCCTCCAAACTGCCCACAAAAGTCTACCAGAATTTCTTCTAAAATTAAAGTCTTACTCATGCATAAAGGAGAAAAAAAAAAAAAAAAAAAGACTGAGGAAAATACACAACAATGTACACAGACTTGGCAAACACCAGTCTTGGTTTCGGTGTGGGGAATAGGACAGCCCAGCCAGGGTAAGTCTCTCGCTGGTCTCTGGGCCCTCCTACAGCTATGTTTATGGTACTTGTGATTCTGCTGAAGATTTCATTTTCCCATTCACATAATCTTCCCCACCCCAAATGCAAAATTGTCCATTTACTTTGAAGCCAGGTCACAAGCCCTATTTCTTCTCCTTGGCTAAGACAGTCCTGTTAAGAAAGAGTAAGACCTTCAATATGCTTTAACTTTGGGTTTTATGCTTACTATGGACTGAAGAGATAATATTAAAGCTCTTTCTTCTCATTTTTTAAAGTATAAAAGCACTATGGCATCAAACATATGCATCAAAAGAAATACTGCTTTCACTTGCATATTGTTACCATAAAATCTCTCTAAATGACCTACAAAACTGCTGACTGAAATTCTCACACAGGCAGCAAGGACAAAGAATATGCGATGCACAGGGACTTTTTTTTAAGTCATGATCTAAAGATAGCAAAAAAGTAATGAGCTACCAATTCTCTGTTGACATCCCCACTGCTGTACACTTTTCTAAGGAGTCACTGCCTCTGCAGACAGACCGCCCTGAGGTTTTTCTCCCCCACTTCTTTGTGTAAAATAAATAGGTGCAAGCAGCCCCAGCCCATAGCCTCCTTCCAGCCCAAAGTGGATCCTCAGTCAAGAAATGGATGCGGGACTTGCGTTCCCCTGTGTTTGCAGTGCCTGTTGCCTTTCAGAGGCGAGATGATGGTTTTCCAAGGGAAGCGAGTTTTCCTCCCCATAGACAGACATCCCTCTGGCCGTGCAGCCACGCACCCGGGTGCTGCCATCACTCCTGCACCTCTAACTGTTGCAGATCGTGCATAACCCCAGCACGATTTGAAGGTTTTGCCAAGGGTGGCTCTGGAGCAGTTTATTGCAAAGCTCTGCTGACCATCCCAGGTGGGCATGAGGTCTATTAAGCAGTTTGGAAGAAGTTTCCCAGCATAACTCAAAGGCATCATTCAACCAAAGCTAAACACTCACCTTCTTTACCCTCCTGAAAACTATTCTCGCTTCTGCACCAGGGACATGCTTTCATTTGGGTTACTCCAGTTTTGCGTCTTGTCAAAAAGCTCCCAAAAGTCTTGCATTTTGCAGAGGCGGACGGCGCTATGAAAACACAGGAGCTGCGCCGCTGAGTCACGGACGGGCATCATGCCCCTGGGACACCTGACGGCCCCTCATGTTTCCTTGCTTCCCTCCATCCCACGGGGCCACGTGGCTCCAAACTCCAACATGTTCACAAGTTAGTGACATTTCTACAGGAGAGCATACAGCGTATTAGGCAGCCGTGATTTAGCTGGTGAGGAAGTAATGATTTATAATAACATTTGAAGCAGGTCATTAAATATGACCCCCTCATTGCAAACCCCATGCTGCGCAAGATATTTTCTTATAAATGATTTACCAGCAAGCTTTTCATACTTCTGCCGAGTAGCTTTTCCATAACCAAAGTCAGACGCACTCACATTTCCCAAGCCCTGGTAGCAGTTTTTCTTCAAACTGTGAAGACATCTCAAAGCTGCTGCAAATTGGTTAGGGTAGCTCAGCAAAGAGGCAGAATTTGGGGCTGTTTCGAAGACATAGCTGCTTTCTCTGATCTGAACTTCACTTTGATAGAAACACAACCCCAAAGCTTCTGAAGTGAAAGCAACTCTGTTTTAGTTTTCCTCTTTTTTCCTCATCTACAAGGTGCTCTGCCAACTCCACTCCTCGTTATTCTCAAGCTCCCAACACGTTATCCAAGTACCTTCCAGAAACACCCACAGCTACGACTGGCATTTGTCTCCTTACAGCCCCACTTTTCAGGAAGAATTAGTCCTGAAGGCTATGGCCACAGCCCTCTTGGGCTGCAGAAGTGCAGAGCATCCTGCAGGAGGCTGGAAATTACACAGCAACATCAGCCTGCTGTGAAAGCACCCAGCAAACCTACCGCAGTCAAAACCCAGCAGAGCAGCCTGCCTCCCGACACAGAGCAGCTTTCTTATTCCCTTCTTTTCCTTTAATTCCCAGAAGGAAAGCCTGCTTCCACAGCAGGGAGACCAAACTGTTGTGCTGTTGCCTTAGTATTGACAAGGAGCTGATTTGTAGTGCCAGGCTCAAGACTGTCTCAATGCTGCGATCATGGATATAAAAAAAAAGCAAGCTGCTCTTGGGGCACCCAGCTAACTTGTGTTTCATCTTCTCTGTCTGACATTGCTAAACAACCTGAAGCTCTACCTCCCATCTGCCAAAGAGAGAACGCCGCTCTTCTCCAAACTCTCAACTACACGGCCAACGTGTTGCTGAGGCCGCAGGGTGGGTCCCTGCCTGCACAGGAGCCCCCAACGCCCACAGCAGCCCTCTGTCTGCTAAACACCGATGCCTTGACGAGCGCAGGGAGCATTTCTGCTGAGGGCTGCCGCTCCTCCCCGCATGGCCATAGCTGCACCCGAGCCAAGGCAACTCAAACGGTGCCAGAGGGCAATAACGGAGGACCTGGAGGTGGGGAAACCTCAAATTCTTCTTGCCTGTCCTCTGGGAGTGGCCATCTTCAACATGAATCTGCAGATACACCTTTTCAAGGCAGAGAAAAATGGGAATCTGAGGCGATCACGGCAGTGTTCATATCCCACTTTTTCCATCATGAATAAGTTACACTCCTGTCCTTCTGAGAGGCATTTATAGTTTTGCAACATCACATAGCCCAGTCCAAACTCCCGCTGAAGTCCATGAAGGCAATCTGTCTTGTGTTATGTCAGCTCTGGGCCAGGCTTCGGTCTCCAAAGGACAATCACAACTGAAGATAAGCAAACAAGCTACACAGTTTTTGTTTGGTTTTGCCTTTTAGGTATAATTTTTCATCTGTGTAACTAGAACTGTTCCTTCACAAATAAGGCTAGATCATATTGCATGCTGCATTTGATAGCATGAGAAACAAAATGTTTGCATTTATTTAGCTAGCAGATTTCTTTTGCCTTTTATGGAGGATAAAAAAAGTAAGACTCTGTCAAAAAATCAGAATCTTTACTCTCATCATAAAGAATACTGCTTTCTGATATCCTGAACATCTGATGTCCCTTAAAGAAGAATATACTTTAAAAACAAATAATAAGCATGTACAATGAATAAAGTCTCATTCTTGCTTTAGGACCAGGCCACATATAAAAGGTATCAACGCTGAAACATCCAATATTTGATGTCAAGCACTGGATGCTCTGTAAGCCTGTTCTACACCACAAGCAGCTGGAAGCAGAGAACACTTCAAGAAGGCAGATAATACTTTCTTTGAAGCAGAAACTCATATAAACCATACAAGGGAAAACTATCTGCTTGTGAGCATGTTTGCAACCTTAATTTTTTAAATGGCTCCAGCTTTGGACAATTACAGGCAACTGAAGCTGCCCTCGTTGGTGCCAGCCTTATTCATGCCTAGTGCAAGTGATGCAGCTGCTCAGAGAGCGCCACAGAGTTGAGCCCAGCATGTGGCTCCCACCAGGGAGATGTCTGAATTTACTGGCGCTCAGCATTGGGCTCTAGGTCCTTAAAAACAGAAGGAAGTTTGCGTTGAATTTCAACCTCCCCGAGCAGCACAGGTTTTGCAAAGACCGCTTTACTTTCAGCATCTTTACGAAGCCAGGTTGGGACGCAGCCTCGCTGCCCACGGCTGGCGTGCCAGGCCATCGCACAGCAGCCACAGCTCTTCGCCAACACCTCAAGAACACCACGAAGGCTTCCTCCTGAAGATGCATCCCCGACAGCCCAACAGGGGAGAAAACACCGCGGAGGATTTATAGGCGAAGGCACAACAGGCTGATGCTCTGCCCAGCTCGGACAGGAGCCGGGCCCACACTGTCGCTCTCAAACACGCGTGTCGCGGAGGGGCAGCCGGCGGGGATGTCACCAGATGTTCCACCGCTGCAGCCGCGGCACTGTCTGTGGTACCCCCCTGTGGCCAGCTCGGGCATAGCAACCGCCCACGCTTCTTCCACAGCAACCGCTGTGCCACTCGTGACACTTCTTCCACAGCAACCGCCGTGCCACCTCCCACGCTTCTTCCACAGCAACCGCCGTGCCACCTGCGACACTTCTTCCATAGCCCGTGCCCCTCGTGACACTCCTTCCACAGCAACCTCCGTGCCACCCGTGACACTTCTTCCTTAGCAACCGCTGTGCCACCCACCACGCTTCTTCCATAGCAACTGCCGTGCCACTCATGACACTTCCACAGCAATCTCCACGCGACCCACGACACTTCCTTCACAGCAACTGCCCTACCACTCATGACACTTCCACAGCAATCTCCATGCCACCCACCACACTTCTTCCATAGCAATCTCCTTGCACTTCTTCACCCCCACCGACCACCCGGCCACCCACAATACTTCTTCACTCCGTATCATCTCCATGCCACATCTTCATCCAGAGCAATCTCTGTGCCACCTGCAACACTTCATCCCTCACGACCTCCACGCCACGTGTTCATCCACATCAATCACCAAGCCACCCACAACACTTCTTCACCCCCCGCAATCCCTGTGCCGCCCTTGACCCCTGGTCCCTGGATTCTGAGCACAGCCCTCGGTGAGCACAGAGCATCCCCAGGGCCAGGCCTCCCCCAGCACAGGGCACAGCAGCCCCTGGCTCTGCTGGAGACTGCCCAGAGGAACGGAGTTGCCCTTTCCGCAGCTCCCAGCTGGGCAGATTTGTAGGGATGGCTCCTGCCTCTTTCCACATCTTATAATTTGGGTGCTGCCACAGCTCCCTTCCACTGTCTGTGTGCAGCAGGCAGGGCCCACAAGTCCCCCACGGCCACTCCACATCGCCAGCCACCTCCACCTCCTCTGTTTCCAGCAAGCACAGCTCCTGTCAGCCCTCGGCAGGCTGCTGCCGCCTGCAACGAGCGTGGCAAGTCTGGGCTGGGAAATGCAAGGAAATGGTGTGAGGACACAAGATGCAGAGGGTTTCCCACCTCATCTCTGCCCAGATCTGCAGCATCCTCAGCAGATGCATGGCACTCCTGATTTCGGAGGATGCTGAAGATGCAGGGGAGCCCAGGGATGCAGGAGTTTTACCCAGCGGGTTTCAGAGGCAGGCAGCTGGTGCACCAGGCCCATCATTTCTCTTCACAGTCCCAGCGGAAAGGCTGTTCCTGTTGCTGCTGGGTTTTGGGGAGTGGATTTTTTTTTTTGTCTTTTTTTTTTCTGATAAGGCAGTGCGATGCCAACAGATGGAGCTGTGCAGAGCAGAGACCGCTCACTTTGGCAGAGCACAGAGGAAACAGCGGACAAGCATGGAATTCTAATTATTAAACAAAATGAGAGATGAATCATCTCCAAGCAGGAGACAAACTCTATTTACTATGCTAAAGTGAAAAATAAATCTGTCAACAAAGCTATAGCCCCGAATGGGGGAATCCCAAGATTTCTCCATCTCTGCATATGAGGATGTTTTGTCCCGGGAGAGAAGAAGGGCTCATCACCCCCCTTCAGCAGAGGGTTGGAACCTCACGGTCCTGTGCTGGACTCACATCATCACTCATCAGAGCTTCAAATCAAAAGGATACATCGTGCAGGACTTCTTCCTTCCCCCCCAGCCTAATCCCAAACTTCAAAGCCAGGACACATCGGCATGTCTCAGAGCTTCCCCCCATCATCTCCTTGGAGTTGGATCAAAGTCCTCAACCCTCTTCCCTAACCTGAGGCCACAAGTGCAGCACAAAGCCTCCACAGCTCACCAGCAACTAGGGATGTGTTACAGGCTATCAGGAGGACAGGGAAGAGGAAAGAGTAAATAGCATGAAACCCTTCTGAGATTTGAATGTGTGTGGATATGGGCAGTGAATTTGAGAGCTGCATTGTTTCACCAGGGATCAAACTGTGAGGAAAAATCCCACTGTCAAGTGTTACCGCATTTTTTTTTTCCCTGGTAAGACGGACTGAAACAAAATGTATTTGGTATCTTTATTGGCACGTGACTGACAAAGAACAAGGTCTTGCAGCCTATCTGCCAGGGAAACATAAATAATTAGAAAATTTAAGATGAGGAGGAGATGTCAGCTCTCATTTGAAAGACTTTTGCCTTTTTGTTATTTTCAGGTAAGGAGAATTGATTAGTCACCAGGCAGGGGAAAAGGGCTTGTGTCTTCTTTCCAGCCACATGAAAGGTTTCAGCAAAGAAGAAACAAAACATTACGTGGTCTTTCTGTTACAAGCCCTGTTCCAAAAAGCCACAGTATCTACTTTTATATAATGGATTCAGGATTTCTCATGGCAAAATTACCTGAATATTGCATTGCTCTCAGCAAAACGATTGCATGTGCACTAATGGAGGGACAACTTTGATGGAGAATTTGCTGGGCACAAAAATTAAACTGCATCAGTACAGAAAGCAGATATGGATCCATTGTCACCTTCACCAGCTCCACTGTTCCCAGCAGGGATGCACCGGCTTCTTCAGGTGATATTCAGTGTAAGCCTGGCACTACATTACTGTGCAGGTGATTTTTACCAGCTGTGAAAAATCTGAGATATAAAAAAGGCAATTAAACTGGTGAAAATGGAAAAAAAAAAACCAAACCAAAAATTTTGCACCAACCTAAACGGTTCTTAATTGTGATTGGAGTTGTTCTGCAGTCGCTGGAACAAACAATGCCTGCTTTCTTCCAGATTTGTGCCAACTGGAGCTCACAGCAACCTACGTTTTAGCCCTAACTGGGAAAAAATCCTGTATAAAGGCTTTCTCCTGCATGGATCCTCAAGGGACTCATCAGTCTCCTTTCAATTCAGGAACTCACTGTAGCTCTTTATTCTTTCCAGCCACATACATTAATTTAACTGGGGAAACTTAATTGTTTACCCTCTGTTAACTGTATTGAACTGAGATAAGTGATGCTGTTGGGGGAAGAGAGAAGAAAGAAACAGAGAAGAGTGGAGAGAACAGAACATAAAGATGGACATACATAACGACAGCACATGTACATATAAACCTTATCTACAGGAGCACACTAGCCTGAAAAAACCCACACCTAGGATTTCCAAATGAATAGGTAATCACACTTACTAGCCAGCCTGGCCACCACTATTACTAAATAAACATTAAAATGTAGTTTATGGAGAATAGTCTTTGACTTCTTTAAAATGGGGGCTTCAAGGGTTTTCTCAGGCACCAAATTATTCTGCTGACCCTTGACAGTAATTCACTGCTAGAAGGGGCAACAGCAGACTGATGGAAAGTGGCTTTCGTACTCCTAGTACCACGGCTGCAAATCATCACGCTGTAGCATTCAGAAATCATCCTGAAGAAATTGTGACATATCCTGGCAGCAGGGTTTTGGCAAGGTGTGTGATACAGTTTAGTTTTGGGGGGAAAAAAATTCAAGAGGTCTTGTTTTCTTCATTACCTCACCAGGAGAAGTAAAAGGAAGCCTTTTACCTCTTCTCGTGTGTCATTTATGAGACCACCTAACATGTCCGTGGCTCATTTTATTGCAGTTAAATAGATGAAGGTCTAGAATTTGAACTAGGTTGAAGACAAAAAACAGGGGAGTGTTGAAAACCTACCTCATTTCCTCAGACACCTGAACATTTTTAGGTGCCGCTTCCCTGCAGGGTTAGTCCTTACTGACTACCTTATCTGAACTCGTCATCTCCACAGAAGTAAAAGCATCTTTGAAATGAGTTTATGTGACTTTAGAGATACCTAAAGTGAAAATACTTTTACTCTAGCAAGGTAAAAAAAAAAGCATCTTAGTTTCAAAACTGAAAACAAATAAAATAGAAAAGTACCAAAAGAAGAAAACAGCATTAGCTCATACCTGAACTTAAAACTCTGTCTGAGTCACATTTTGGACAACAGGATAATTCAGTTGCCTTCGGTCCCTTGTATATTGTTTTTAACAGTGAACTTTATCCTGGGTTTCTGTTCATCATTTATAGTTGGGAGTTTCCTTATTTTTGAATTCTCTTCTAATTTAGGTACCTCCCTTATTTTGCTCAAGATTCTTGAAACTTACCTGGGAAAAACTATTTTTTTGACATGCAAAGAAGACAATCAAAATTATGCTTTTTGTATCAATTCATCCTTTTCCCTGAGGAACGATCTGGATTGCAGTCCTCAAATCATAACATTTTGCAAATCACGTATCACAAAGCTTTTTTTGCTGTGCCATGGCATTGTCTTTTGGTTTGCTAATTTTCTTTCATGGACATTACATGACACATTAATACAATAAATATGGGGTTTGAAACAATCTCCCTTCCCTCCTCAGATACACACAGTACTAGTTTCAAAGGCCATCATGTCACAACATTGACTGTTAATTACCTCAAGACTTGGCATGCTCTTATCTCCCCAGAGGAGTTCACCGCCTTTCGAAAGGGCTAGCCTCCAAACTTTAGAAACTGTTTCTTCATCGGATTGAGAATTGCACTTAAGTAGAGTTGATTGCTGTAAAATTAGACACAAATGCAATTTTATAAACACGGCAAACTTTTCCCAGCAACATCCACCGTACCTTGTAGCAGTTACTTCCAGAGATGGACTGGAAGCAATAAGAGCAACATCCAATAAGATGAAAAATCACAGTGAGCACAAGGAGGGGGCAGTTTCATTTTATACCTAACCTGATTTAACATCAGCCAAAAGCAGGTTATCCCATCCTCCCCATCCCTCCTCCAGCCATGCGCTCCTGTGTTTCCTTTACATTAGCTCTAACAATCGTGCAGTTGCAAGGCACAAAATAAATCAGCTTACTGGCCCAAGAGAAAACTAACCCACCAGAAGAATATTTCCTGCAAAGTTTTACTTTTGGATTTAGCCCTGAAGAAGGGAGTTCTGGATGTAATTGTAATTGATACCTGTGGTGTGTTGGTCTTGGCCAGTTGCTGGCACCCACCCAGCCGCTCTCACCCTTCCCCTCCTCAAAAGGACAGTGTGGGGAGAAATTAAGATGAAAAAGTTAAAGGGTGGACGTTATAACAGGGAAATCACTTGCCAAGTGCCATCATGGTGCAAAATAGACTCAACTTGGGGAAAAAGATATTTATCACCAACTAAAATAGGTTTGGATAGTGAGAGATAAAGGCAAATTAAAACACCACCTTCTCACCACCTCCCCTTCCCCAGGCTCAGCGTCACCCCCTCACCCCCAAATCCTCCACCCTCTCCCACAAGAGGGGCTGGTTTCTCACATTTTTCCCCTTCACTCCTCACTGCCGGGTGCTGTTTTCCCTTTTCTTAAAGCTGCTTCCCCTGAGGTGCTGCTGGTGTGGGTGGAGGGACAGCCCTGCCTCTCCTCACAGCCCCCTGTCAGCGCCTCGACACCTGCACACAATGCAGTACCAGAGACAAAAGAGCTTACTTTTAGCCACAAACTGTATGGAAGGAACATTTTCAAAGATGGACAATTGGATTTCAACTTTAAATTGAATCATCTCTGCCCCATGGGCTGTGGGGCAAGGAGATATCCGGCACAGCGTCACATTGCCCAGCTGTATCAGTCAGATGCAAGTCACATTTTAAGGAAACAATTCTAAAAAATATGTTTAATAGGATTTCTATCACAGGTAGAGTACATACAGAAGATGTTACAATCCAGGCCGGTATCGTGGTTTATCGGCACTTAACCCTGAACACGGTGGTTTTGCCACAGGTGTGTTGTATTGCAGCAAACTGAAATCCTTGCTGGCGTTTGTGCTGTGATGGTATGAAGTCTAGACCATTTAAACACATGCACGCAAAACAAAACCAGGGCTGTAGAAACGATCACCTTTAGGAAAACCGTTAAAATTCTAAAATTATGCCAAGAGCCCTTGGCTAGTGAAGAGCTCCTTTTGGACCCATCATTGCCTGGCTGCATCAGATTATTTGCCTGCAGGAGACTATGATTTGGTTCTTCCACTTGGCTTTTTGAGCCCTGCACACCCACCAGATATTCCCAGATAATTCAAAAATTAAGCATGAGTCACCAAAACATCTCGCACCACCTCATTTCCAAAGTCTCCAGTGTTAATGTTTGAGTCCTCTAAGAGAAATACCTCCAGGGGTGACGTCCTGGCTCCGCCGAAGCTGACAGCCGAGCTCTAAGTGACTTCACTGGGGACAGAATCTCACCTCAAACACTTGCCTCCATGCAGTGCTTTCTGAAAACTGCATTTTAACAACTTGAAAAGGCTTTTTGTTTTAGAAAGACGAGTTCAGTTGGTCTCTTTCTGTATGTCTATGTGGATATTTACAGCAATATAAGCGACTATAATCAATTGGGCAACTCCGGTCTAAATATCTATTACAATATATTGTAGCTGACAGGCTCCAAAAGGGATGACGAGAGAAGCTATGGGGGCTCCTCCCCTGTGAGTCCACCTGGATGTCTGACCGACATACACCTGCACACTGTGCATCGGAACCGCCACGCGTGCCTGAAGGTGCAGAGTCTAGTTGGGGTTAACCATGCAAAGATGTGACATCCATAGTCCCTAGCAGGCTTGTACAAACTCCACGATGAGCACTGACACCGTAACTTCACAGTTCTTTTCTGTCTGGGATGATTACACTATGAGCAAGTTGGAGTCTCCCAGCTTTGCCACATTTACACCCTGCAATCACCTTTGAGGAACTGGCAAGCACAGCTCTCCCTCTCTCTCAGATACTGTTTAAGAAACAAGAAAAAGCAGCAGCTTCAAACTCTGGTAGCCTGGACCTCAAGGAAACCGTGCTTGCACATTCATGCTGTCCATCTGTACAGTTTCAGCAATTCTTGCGTTCATTAGCCAATTTCTACAAATCTGAAGAGGACTACAGATCTGACAGATGCTCATTGCCCACAAGAGGCTCCCACAAAGCACGGCCTAGGGTTTAGAGGCAACTCTCGAGGCCAGCAGCCAAGAGGTAGGAGGCACATACACAGTCACCATGGACGTATGCTTCCTGTTGTATAACAGACATATGTGGACACTGGGGACACAAGGGCTGGCTAAAAGTCTTGCAGTGGGTGGAGGCAGAGGAGCTAGTGTAGCTGACACTTCTGTACTGGGATAGGGAACATGGGAATAAGAGCAGGATATTACCTTGCAAGCAACTGTAAACTCAAGAGTTGGTGAAGAGCACAGGATATAAAATAAGTGCATTGCATCGCTGTCACACGGGAGACTTCTAAGGTAAGGAAGGCACTATGATTAAGGCACAAGACCATAAGAAAGCAGGTCTCATCGTATCTCTTGCTCATGTGTTCGCTAACATTTCATTTGGTTCATTAGGCAGACAGGAGTGGGTAACAAGACAGATGTTTATTGTGTTCAAATCACCATTAAGTGATGCTAATGGTCTTTATGGGGATTTATGGCCCAGGTTACGTGGAAGATAAAAGCTGTGTGACTGTAGGATCTAAAACAATAAAAGTCAGCATACAAGTCCTCCTTATCTCTGTGTTATCTTGTAAAGGAATGAATAATCAAGCACGGGGCTATTAGAGCAGAACAACCTCCCACAAGCTTTCCTGTAAAAAATAAGCAAAAAGAAAAGAGGCAAGTTTTATTAATCAGCAGTGCCATCTTTAGACCCGCTACAGGAGTCCTTTACCACAAGCTATCAGTGATGGCAGCTCCCATATAAAAATCTCAGTACAATTTCCTGCAAATTGTAGGTTCTCAGTATTTCTTGGCAGATCTGGACTCTGATACAAGGCAGTGGCACTTTCTCAACTCACCTGCAAGGCATCTACCAAAACCTCTGCTGACGCTCCATGCTAAAAGCCACAGAGATTCTGTGTTTGTCCTCATTTTGCCATAAACTAAAATGACTCTTTCACAAAAATCCTGGCCAGATATAAAGTAACAGTTTATACTCCTCCATCTCTTCAAATATTGTTTGGAAGATAAGCCTTATTAGCACTGTGAAGGATATATCAATTCTTACCCAGATTTCTTGGAAGTTCTCACAACTATTTCCTCTTATTCTCTCTTCTTTCCTTAAAAATAATTTTGTTTTCCCCCTACCCACTTTACATTGATTCCTGCTCTCCCGTGTTAGTTTCTTTGTAAACTCTGCTTTGTAACAAGAGCTTTTATTTCCTTGCCTAGCCACATTATAAGCTTCCCCTTCAACTCTCCAGTTCTCTTCTAAGCCTTCTCCTGTCAATAAAGCTGACCTGAAAACCAGATTCTTTCCTAAGTCATTTTACCCTGAAAGGTGCCTCTCTACTGAATTATAGTATGGGATTGCAGCGACCTAAAATTATATAGGTCCATATACTATTGGAGTGGCAAACCTTTTGAGATTCAGATGCTTTTGAAATAGGGCTGCATATAGACTGCAGATGGTGTTCAGTTATTTGTAAACGTAACACTGTAAAAACTTCCCATGCAATTCAATGGCTTTGAAAAAATGAATCCCGCTACCACTGAACAACCGGAATGTTTAGTGTATCTTGTTGACTTAAAGTAGACGAGTCCCACAACAACCAGAAGAAACAGAAATTGCTGTGGAATTCCAAGTTTTTAAAACGTGTAGATACATACTCTAGAAATTCCCATCCAATGCCGCATCATTCTGCTCAAAATTGAGCTATAAAGACTGTCCACTTGCACTATTACCACATGCCACCGTGAAATGTTGCACCTGTTTCACCTGTAATACCATAACAACCAATAGTTTTGGCTTCTTTTTCTAGACTTTGCTATTAACTTACATTTTAAGTAACGATAACAGTTACCACAGCCTTGCTAATACCCCTGGATTTATTACCAGCTTCCTCTTAGGCTTCCTTCTCCTTTCGCAGCATCTTCCATATTGTCCTTTACAGGTGAACGGCTGCAGTTTCCCCTAAATCAGGCCCCCTCTTCCTCCTCAGTCAGATCTCTTATACTTCACAGCGTTTCCAGAGGTTAATTTGCAAGCAGAGAGTCATACTCTTCGTACCTACAGAATACACAAGATGGCATTCAAATCGGATCTAAACTCTTTTTAGTGTAACAGGCCTCTTCTCTGTGACTTGCTCAATGGCAGCCCTCTGAAGTCACTCATTGCAGAGCCACACTGTTAAGGTACAGCAGCAAAGGAAGACAAAAAACAGGCTACACGTTAGCTTTGGTTTAGGCTATTACAAGCCTTTAGCGGCGAAATTTATTATGGCAGAAGACTGACTACTCTGGCACCAACCTGTCTGCTACAAAACACTCTAGGACACGTAATTGTGTGTTCGAGTATAAAATCAACAGTATTCAAATTGTTTGTATTTCTATGCATTTCATCTGGTTGCCCTTCCTTTATAATTTTAGCCAGCTCTTGCTGTCAACTGTATAATTTCCTCTTGGACCGTATCTGCTTATGCCAGTGGCAATGGTTACTCATCACGTACAAGAGTTTACAGACCACGTCATTGCAAAGCCTGTCTGTCCTCACCATTTTTCATGAGTCCCTTTTAAGTTCAAAATAGAACTAGTAGCAGAATTAGACCCATAATTAAAGTAGCATAAGATCTTTCATTGGCTTAAGTGGGAGTTGGATGATAGGAAATTCTGCTCCTGCCAGTCTTCACAATTACTGATACAGAAATTGGTATGTGCTAACACAGTTTTCTTCTCGTAAGTACCTTAGGCAGAAAGTCAGCTCTGTACCTGGTTTGTGCTCTGCACCTTGCTTGTGATTCCCAAGACAAGAGAATCCTTTTTTTCCTTTTTCCTCTACCTAGACAGAAGGAGGAAAAGCTGGACAATTAAAAGGCAGGCACACTGCTCAATTTCAAACAATGATTCCTAAGCAGCTTCCTGAAGAAGCCTGGCATTTTGACCAAAAAAATAATAGTATTTGATTGGAGTATTACATAGACACAGAAGCAAAATAAAAGCAAAATATCTTACCTGCTGTTTGAGTTACGATTTTATATATATGGATATATACACACAAATAAGATTTTGAGAAAGCGTGAGGAAAAAAATCATATGCTGGAATTCAAATCTCCATAAAGAGACATTAAGCAAGGGGAAGACACAATTCATCGATTTACATTTCACAAGCCATTCTGCCATGCTTATTCCATGAAAGGTGAATTTATGCTGAAGTATCTAGGAAGTCGACACTGAAAAGCACTTTTAAAATGAAAGCCGTCTAACACTGTTACTTTAGCTTTTCCAAAAACAATGCAAATGTGGGTATGTACAAACCCATACAAATGATCTTCCATTTTTCACTCAATACATAGTAAAACATTCGCACGATCATTTAGTGCTGCATGTTAGAGCAATTTTAACAGCTGTGACAACACAGCTTCTTTGTTGCAACATTTCTGAAGTGTTGTAGTATAGTTCTTCATTTCATCAGACCACGAGTACACCACTGAGGATCCAGCCTCGTATCTCAGCACAAACTGTTTCAAGACAGATGCATTCCACTTTTTTGTTTCTGCAACCTGGAAAGCCCCTGCTTCATATTATCTACCAAACTGTATAGAAATATCTTGGACTACAGGACTACATCGATGTCACAATTAAAAAAACCACACAAAGATGACAGTATCTCAATGCATGCTGTAAGATAACAGTAAAAATGAACTCAGGCTATTAAAAAAAATTTATTAAGATTTTTTTTTTCCCATGAAAGATTGGTACTACAATCAATGTAACCATTTAATCAGTCAAGTATGTCTGTTATAGGCAGGCACAACATTACAAAACAGGCAAGTACAATGCCTGATTAAGCGTATACAGTCTGAATATCTATTCATCCACTATTTCTGAAAACAGAATTATCAAATATCCACCAGGGAAAAAGATGAACTATTTTAGTTTCTCTTTGGCATACTTATCAGGACAATGAATTAATTACAGAAGTCTTCTATTGCTGCCAGTGCTGTGAAGAAAAAAGTACTGAATGGAAGATTGTATGTCAGAATTCACTTTTAGGACTCAGGTGATCTGGCTAACGTATCGGAACTGGTGACAAATGACAGTTCAGCAGCCAGTGCTTCACAAGGCAGACAAGGACTACATTATTTTAGAATGTAGTTTTGTTGAAGGTATAAAAAGAATTACAGTAAATTTATGCACAGTACATACATATTACACACAGTTATATAAATACCCATGCTGTGGCTGGACTTTAGGAAGTTGCTTTATCAGTAAGAAAGCTAGTATCAGACCTCCCAATATCCATTTATTACACATTGCACTTCGCATCCAGTAATATGTTCATTTCTGTACCTCTCTTAAAAATAGATTTAAAACAGAAGCGAAGAATAATATCGAATCTTTCCATAAACTTTGTTTTCTTATTTACATCGTAATATTCCATTATACATAAAGACTGCATTACGATACATTATCTTCATATAGCTTTTTGTAATACATACAGCTTGAAGCTATTAACATCTTAGTTTGGGAACAGAGATATGACCTATAAGACTATTTAAAAACAATTCTAGCCTTAATTTTGCTCTAGTTTGTTTCATTGAAACCATTCTTTGACAAAAAAAAAGTCCTCCTTATTGGGGAGGAAAAAACCAACCCATGTTTAAACAACCTCTGGATTTCCTTAAACCACTGAGAAACTTAGAAACCATAATCATTTTTTGCATAATTATATAGCCACTTCAAAGGCTTGTTATTTTTAAATTTAGAACATGAGTGACAATTGCGACCATATTTTTAAATTAGGTTTGGTTATGTTTTTTGTTTTTGTTTTTTAACTTTCCGTTATTTTTCAAACGTAAAACAATGAAAACACAATCATTAATCATACATAATCTTTGCACAACTGGGAAGAGTTCCTATTTTATTAGGGGAAAAAAAATGAACATGCACACACCCCCATTCACAGAGTGAGAACATAAACTACAGCAGCACTTGTCTCAAGTTATGGTGCACATGGTTGCAATACGGGGTATAAAACAAGAGTAGAATTTCCAACATCTGTTAAAACACAAAAAACGTATTGTACAAAAAATCATTCACATTCTTTGCAATGAAGTGAGGAATCAGCTGTTCAGCTTTCTGGACTTTCCAGCCGGCAAACGCCTCCTTCTATCGCCACCGACTGTCCTGCCACAGCTCCAGGAGGAAGTCTTGAAATGTGAGTCTGTGGAAAAGTCAAGAGAGTATTATCAAGTGAGAAGAGAGGCGAAATTATGCAGGACATAAAGCAAGCTTGTAAGTATTGAACAATTAAGCTGTTCCATCACTGAAGCCTGAGGGCAAACTACAAAGCAACTTGAAAAGCTGCAAACAACTGGGATTCTTTTTTTATTTTGTTTGCATTAATGTTTAACACATGAAGAGAAGGACCACGACAGATGTGTAGAAAAGGTAAACTGGATGACCCAGTGCACTGAAAGTAGAAGAAAGGAATATCCAGCATGAAGACAAAAGAAAAATAACTGTGACATTCCATGGTTTATAAATCAGTTTCTTAGGGGGATTCAAAAAAGTTTAGTACTGCATACAGAGATATACCTTACAAAAATCTTAGACACAATGAACTACTTGACAGAGATAAACTAACACTTCAGAGCACGAGGCAACTGTGATGATCAGGATGCAAAGAAGAAATTTCTCTGCATGAAATACCTACTCATCCACCTAAAAAAATCCAAATACTTCTTCTAAAATATTTGTTGCCAACTATCAAATGAATGGACCCAAAGAGTAATTGTGTTTCTGTCAACAGGCATCTTTTTCATGGAGAAGTTTTAAAAGCAGGCCTTTGAGATGGGTCTGTAGTATTTCAGCCAGAAAGTAAAAGCCAGAAAGTGGGTGCGTGTGCTTGTGTACACAAAACTTCAGCTTATAAGTCTACTGTAACTCAGTGACACTAAAAATCTGTTAAAGCTCCTTTATATATGAGGTGCATTTTATTACTGATAGGCAAAAGCATTCAATTATGAAAAGACACTTTGACTTACTGTTAGAAGTAATTACTCCCCCCGCCCCCCACACACATTTTTATGCTGTGAAAACTGCTTATGTTTTCATCCACACTGTTGATTTTGAGCTACAGCAAGAGCCATTTACAGATATATTAATTGCTTTCATATAGGGCCAAGTGGCTAAAACAGTGTTTAGACAGAACAACAAAAGGAGTCAGAAGCATGCTTCCACAAACTTAACTGTTTCCTACTTTCAGAGTTGCTGGCTCTGGCAAAACCTAAAAAAGAGCCTCAGTAGAACTCTAAAATGCAATAGGGCTGATAACAGCATTGCCACAGGCTTGAGGCAGAAAGTGGCAACGGCAGGGACTCACCAGCTCAAGCTACACTCCAGCCATCCCTCCCACCGAAGCAGGAGCGCTAGTGTTCATTCCCCTCATGAGTTATAAATTTTGCCAAGTGATTCATTAATGCTCAGACAACGTAACACTTAAACAATTATTGAATTAGGAACTAGAAATGATTCCTGCTATGATGTAAAGTTCACAATATAGAAGTCGCTGGCATTTAGAAATAACAGCTTCCTGTAGGTTCAGTCAACTATGTATTTAAGTTTTGGTACATGCATTATCCCATTTAAAAGATTTAAGTGCTGCAAAATGTATAACTTGCAATGAGGCAACGGGTTGTGACAACAAGTATAGACATAAAAGTTCAGTACAAATATCGTGCATCAATTGATCAGAAAGTGATTTGCAACTGTAACCACAATTCACTGCACCACAGAGACATTTTGTGTCTCACAGGCAGCTTCTTTTAATTCCTTTCTTGATAAGGTTATCCTGGTGTCCGCTCTTAGGTGGTCTTGTTTTCAATTAAATTACAGAATGAGATTTAATTAAAAACATTTAAAGGTTTTCATTTTACTGCTAAAACTCTGATCTCTGGCCTTCCTGCTTGATAGATGAACATCTTCCTACTTTCAGAATAATTTTGGTTACAACTGTGATTTACCACTTCAAGAAGCAAAGATTTTTTTCAAATTTCTTACAGTTTCTCCCAAAATGTAACTGACAATTTTTTGGAGATGTTATTTCATAAGTTTAAAGATTAAAAAAAAAAGGAAAAGGAAGAAAAACAAGTGGAAGAAGGACATTTTTTATTTTATGACTGACAAACGCAAGACATTTTTCCAGGTCTGTCAAAATTTCTAAATGAAAAGTGGGATAGGAAGACAGTGTAAAGGCAGCATTGTTTGGCGGGCACAGTAGCAAGTTTCCTCAGTGGAAGAATGCCACTGATTATTTAGTGAGATACTGCCATCAAAGCAAACCAGTGGTCCACTCTGATGCAGGCATCATTTATAAGTGAGATTGCTTACACAGTGATCAGTCAGAATTATTAGCAGATCATTGTAGCAACACAATAAAGAGCACAGAGGCCCAAGGATGGTGCCAAGAGGCGTAAGAGAGGAAGTTTGTTACTGAAACAGAAGAAATACTAGCACTATCACGATTATTATGAATCTTACAATCAAATTTCTTCATTGTAACTACAACAGACCTGATTTGTGCGAATTAGTTTTCTGACCCAAGTTACGAATTAACCTTTTGCATAGGCTTGACTTATCCTACAACCTGAAGTTAAATGCCTAATAGACGCTTACGTAACTGTAGGAGCAAAATGTGAGGCTTCATTGAATCCACATGAAATTTATAGATCCTGTTATTTTAAAAAGTTAGTTAAGCGTAATATCTTAATAAGTTTCTCAGCAAGAAAAGGAAAATATACGAGAGGGGACAAGCAGATAGTCAATATCAATACATTATCAAGTAGACATGCTTAAACTGCTGTCCAAAACACATTTCCTATACAAAAATTCATTTCCTATAAAAGGAAAACCACATCTCCCATACAAAAGACCCCAAACAACTAAACGCTAGCATCTGTACACTTCCATTTACAGAAACATCCATGCCACATAGAGCAAAACCTTTCTTATAGCCTTTACTTGCATCCTGTTTCTTCGCATACTTTATATGACGGAGCAAATACAGATGCTGTTTTACACTGACTACTTCTTATTACTTTCACCAATGGCTGCTTTATGTGGAACAAAACCGAGACAGATCTAAGATGATAGTGTTTAAAATATGTTACCTAATAAGTAATATCAAAGGATAACATTGCCATGTCAAAACAACTCGGATATAATTGTAAGAATTCACTTGGGAGTTTATCTCCCTTGTTCTTAGCCATAAGAACAAACTCCAGTAAATAAAAAGAAAGATCAAAGAATATTTAATATTTTTAAATGCAACACAGAACTTATTTGTACAGTTTGTTACATTTTTACATCTCAACATCCTATTTTACATTAAGTCCAGATTGTAAAGTGGACTAGGTTTAGATTTTAAAAACATAAAAATAAAAAGCAAACAAAAAAGAACAACACTGGAAAGCTTTTAATTGAATTCAATTAGTCTGTCAGCTTTAGAAGTTGAATAAACCCACACCTGGGGGAAATGGTGCCTGGGAGCACAAAAACAGGAAAAGAAAAAGTTTTCGTGAATTAATTCTCCACTCAGCTTCATGGAAGCCTCTCTTTGAGGAAACCATATGCCAAGGAAAGGTAGATTAAAAATGATGGGGCTATCTATATCTTCAGCTCCATAAATAGAAGTTTTACTGTCCCTGAGAACATTCTGATTTGATTTGCTTTCCTAGAGAAAAGCGAGGTTGGTGAGAGCCTAGTAGAAGCAGAGGTTCTGACAGCTAGGAAACCAGTCAGCCACCACAGATCTTTCTCTGCAGCTTAAAGGAGGAACTTCGTGCCCACAGTTCAAAAGGAGAAAAGGTAAGTGCTAGATAAAACACTTGGTTTTGCTTCCCACTCCTCCATAAAGCACAAGCAAGTTAACCAACCTTCAGACACTGCTTCTTGCTCCGTGTACTTCCCATCCAAACACACGATGTTTCCCTCCTAACCAAATCAAAACCATGGAGCAACCAACTCCCCCAACCCCAAGTGCTGCAGACACTGTCCGTGGAACGTTAATATCTCTCACAGTCCCTTTCGATGCATACCGGAAAGTTTCCCACCACTCTTTAAATCCAAAACTAATAGGTCTTTCTGCCCTGAAATAAGTGTTGACTGCTACAGGGACAAAATATGGTTTCACCTTTTGTCACGAACATTTGATCTACTTTTCAAGTTACATATTTTTACTGTACCTTTAAAAACCAAACCAAAACAAAAACCAAACAAAACAAAAAAACCCCACAAGTTGAGCCAAGACTTACTTTACTTCATGTCTCATAGACAAAGATTCTGAGACAACCTTGAGGCCAACTAATATAAAAAAAGATATTTTTTTCAGTCTTTAAAGAGCTAGTCTCCTCCTTTTATTCACATAAAAGTATTAGTTTGCCACAACAGCTTCATTTTGCTTCATTAAAAGCATAAATACAATGTAAAATAAATATAAAGCTTAAGCCAAAAGACAGACAGCACTGCATGGGAAAACTGAAGTCCATCAAACACTGCCAAGAGGACAGAGCACAACTACCAGATGGCAGCACATTCAGTTCCTGAGCAAATCTAGGGAGTACTTCATGCATTTAGCTTTCTTACTACTCGCTCAGGATGTGCTTTAGACAGAATAATTTACAAAACAAACTTTTTCCATTCATTACACTATTGAGACGAAATATAATGAAAAAGCAAGGACATCATACACTTAATGAAATTGCTTTCAACAACTTTACTCCTTAAAGAAAAGTACCACCAAACCCATATATTTTTTAGAAATCAGAGCTTTTTAGCTGTGTACACGCTTCCACCATGAGAACCATCTGGCCATGCATTCTCAATTTATTTTCTAGGCAGTAATAGCCCATTTTGGCAGCATGAAGCCATCCTCTGCTGCTCCGTCTCCTGGGAAGCTCTTCTCCACCATGGTTCGAATGTACACCTGCCATATGACAGGAGAAGGTGCCCCACAAAATACTGGCAACTGCTGCCATCAGAAGATCCCATGTGCAACTCATTTGGTGAAATCATAAAAAAGAAAAAAAAAAGGGGGGGGTGCAAGACTGGCTCCAGAATGATTGTTCTTGTTGGCAAAAGAGAGAAGGACAGACATACTGATGGAGTGCTTCTGGCCCTCAGGCACTGAAAATACTGATTCTACATACAGTTTCCTTAGGAAGCTAACAGTTTTCGAAGCTCAAATTCATTCTCTGGGTAGTGTATACTACTATACACTATGTATGTATCTAAAAGCATTAATATAACACATTAAAAAAAAAACAATACCTTTTAAGGAAGTTGAAAACTAAAGCATTTTAATCTAAATCATTCATATATGTATTTAGACAGTCTAAAGCCATGTACCAAAAACAATCATCTACTCAGCTCAGTGTCCCAGACTTTGTAGAGGTATTCTAAAATACTGCCATATATATTAAAATGTGATTTTTACCATTCTGAATTGCAGGCACTATAAGTCAGGATATTGCATTTATATTTGCATACCTGGATACACAATCCCACCTTCCTGCTCTGTCAGAGCAAATGTCAGCCAAATACGAGGAGAGTTCCAGAACTACTGGTTTTATGCAAGAACTCAACCCAAAAAAATGAACTTATCTTCCCATCTCAGAGCCCGTAATTTCCATGAAGGTCTATGAGCCAAATATTTTAACTAGTATCTTAGCACTGAAGGTTTTTCCAACAAACTTAAATACCTTATTTTTACGAGAGAATTGGATGCTCTACTGTATGCACAGAGTTCTTTTCAAGTGAAAATGTCTGACTGATTCCCCAGTCTCCAGACAAGAGTGCAGATTAAAGAAAAAAAAAAAAGTATAACAGTGACATGTACTTTCCCTGCCTTATGAAGTTAAAAGACTGTCTCTGTAGTCTGAAATGAATGACTGAATTATTTGACTTAGTATTTCTCTTAACTAAACAGGGTCAGTAAATTTTTCCACTAATTTTCAAATGAGAATTAGGATTCTTCCAAGATGTGTTTCTTTACCCAATGAGCACTGGATAACTGCCCTTCTGCTGACAAAGGGCCTTCACAAACCTTTTACTCACAGAGTAAAATACAGAAGCCCATCATCAGAAAACCAACAACAATCACTACAATCAGTATTTGTCATATGTACCACTTCAAACATAGCGGGAAGTAATTTCGCTAAATTTTACAGTGTTTGTAAAGGTGAATAAACCTGATTATGACACCTAACATCTCAACAGGAAAAGTGAGCTGGAAATGGTCTCCGTGTCCACTGTGTTTCCCCATACTGGAAAATGAAATTAACTGTCAAAGATAAAGTTTCTGTTTGCATATTGCAACTACAACATTTGGTGTAGACAGCAGCTGCTGCTGACTGATGTTTTCAAACACAGCAATGTGCAACACTCCTCACTGCTATTACCCCCTATCTTGCAAAGCAACTTGAATTCGGTTCATTAGAAAATGGAAAGAATGGCATATGTAGCTTTGCAATATTAAAACCTGCCATAACATAAAGCTTAGTAACTCATGTTACAAGAACTGAGTATCTGTCAAAGAGAGATTTAAACTGGCAACTGAATTGGATTACATTCAATAGTACAACTAGATTTTTAGAAATTCGCTGTCTAGGTCATCTAGCTGTTACAAAAACTAAACCTACGAAGCTGAACTACAATGATATCTCAGAAGTATTGCAACATTTACAATAATTGCAAAAGTTAGCAACACTTATACACAGAATCTATAGTAAATTTATACATACTAAGAACTATAGTGAGCTGACAAATTATTTCAAGTACCTGCACACAACACAGGACCAAAACTGCACATTGTTGGTATTGAGACTGGATCTTTCACCGGAAAGAAAGCACTCTGACTTCAAACGCTCCTGAAAACACAGTGAGAAAAGACCTATTTTCAAGGAAAAAAATCATCCACCACCAACTGCTCTCAATCACTAAGATAATATAAGACACTTGGGAGATCCAGGAAACAAGAAGTTCTGTGGCACATCCTGCCCACTTACACTTTCTGCACACACAGTACTGTGGGGCTCGAGTGAACAAATACTCTGCAGATCCTGCCTGAGATAAAAGGGCTCCTGCTTGATTATGCACAGATACACAATATTAAATCAAAGAAAGGCCGTCTACCCATAACCAGAACCTTCCAGAGATGCAGTTGGTATGTGAATTCACATTGCAGGTCTATGCTTCACTGCCATTTGAGATTGAAGAACTTCTTTTCCTTTGGCATGTCCTCCATTGGGCAAGCAGACAAGGAACAAGAAGATATGAAGACTATGTAACTAAGAGCAGTCAATTAACTTGTAACCTACCCACTAACCTCCTCTCCTTCCCGTTCTCCACTTACATCTAAAATCACATTTTGGGTAAATTCAAGGAGCTATTTCTCTCCCTCCTAAACTACATGGCAGAAGATCTCAAAGCCCTTCATGCAAACTGACACTTAAACTGCTCCACCAAATGCTACACCAATCGTTAAGACCTCAAATATTGCACATCACCCATGGCAGTATGGACAGAGCTCCAAGAAGGAACACTGCAGTCTTCAGAATAGAGCTGTCTTCCCAGCGGTGACAACAAAGATGCTTAAGCTCTCAGAATGTAACCTAACCAGTTCAGGAAAGTAGGAACTGACTAACTGAAAGCTGCCAGAGTATCTTTGAAGAGGTCAGAGCTCTAGTAACAGGATGACCTTCTTAGCTGATGCTATGACCAGCTGTTGGAGCTACTATGGATCCATAAAAAAAAATAAAAATGGAAGGTTATTCTGAAGACTAGTGTCTCAGAGAAGAAAGTTTGGGCAGGAAATCTAAAAGAGCTAACTGCTTATCAAAGATCTTCAATTCATATCAAGTAATTCATGAGTCAACATCACAACAACAAAAAAGAAAAAACATACCTCCTCAGTTCATGAAGTTATTTCACCTCCCACTCCTTCAATTTAGAAGTCTTAACTTTTGCTGATGCAGCAGTTACTGCTACAACAGGAGCTGGGTAAGTGTAAAGGAGGTCCACAGACTAGTATTTTCTATCTATTCTCATGGCTGTGGCCAGAAACCTCCAGCGCAGGCTAGAATATTCTAACAGCCTCACTAACGGCTAGAAATAGTTGAGTGTCAGCATGTGTGACAATTCTACCATCACCCAGATGGCAATGCAGGAACTTCCTTCAGGAGATCTCAGCAAGTCCATGCATCTTCCCAAAGAACAGGCCTAACGTTGAAACAATCTGTCATGGTATTGCTTCAAGAAGGAAGTCTAAGACTGGTAACTTCTAAAACAGAGTGTATCTGTCCCTTAAGCTCATCATAGCTGAGGCTCCCAGGCACCAGCCTGGAGAATCTGTAGCAATAGGTGCTGTAGGTTAGTTCCAAGAACTGTATAAAAAGGTCAAAGTTCTTCAGACAAAAAGTTTGTTTCCTTCCACATCCAATATGTGACAAACACTAGCATGGAGCGATTACGAAACTGCTTGTGTCAAGAGGGATGACAAGAAACAAAGAGTACAGTTGAACCAGCAAAGATATGCCTTGATTAGCTGCTTGTGGCAGTGATGTAAGGGTTCAAGGGCATAAGGATCATAGGGAAGTCAATGACATATCCACTATGCAGGTGGTGGATGATGACATTGCCAGTGCTATCAGTGGTGGAGGAGCCAAAATATTTCCAATGTTGAGAGAGAGCTAAAGGCAAGTAATAGGACATGCAACCAGAAACGAGTGTGTCAGCAGTAAGGTGTGAACTTAGCTCATTTGGCAAGACTCCACAGTATTTTTAAAGTAACATTCAACCAACATTTTAAACCAATGTTCAACAGGAAATGGTGATTTATCCAGGCAACTGGTTTTCCAAAAAAAGACTGGACTCCTTTCCAGAAAGTATGCTTTAAATCAAACGATTATTAGTCACAGTGCAAAATTGTTCCACAGCTCTTGCAGGTTCAGCCATTTTGTGCTGGCGAGTTAGCATTTGGGCAGTCTAGTTTGGAGGTGAGTGGCCGGCGGCAGAACTCATTTTTTTCTGAATTGGGAGGAAATAAACCTCTGTTGCAAGGATACTTCCAAATCAGTACTTGGAGAGCTCACAGTGCTAAAAGCCAGAAGCACCGGCAGGTCAGGATCTGCAAACCACTTCAAGTCTCCGATTCCACTTGCCTGTCCCACTCTTTTCCTGCCCCATTTCTTTTGAGGAGTTGCCGATAGTTAATTGGTTGAGTATGTTTCCACCTCTTGAGCGTACCAGTGTCTGCAGGTGAGCTGGTATCTAGCTTACAAGTGCTAAGTGTTTGCCTTGTAAGAAAGGCCTCCTGTATCTCCACAATCTTCGCCTGGGGTTCAGAACCACCATTTCCTAGGTCCTAGTATGAAATGCATTAATCTCCAATGCACAAAGAATCACGTTAAGATTATAAAGCAGGATCCTTTCTTTCCTTAGTATGTACCCCTTTATATAATTTTGATTCTAATATTAGTCTAATTCATAACAGTAGACACTTAAAAACCTTCTCACTTTCTAGAAGCCTTGCTATAAAAGTATGTTTTCATGTTCATTAAATTGAACCAGCCCAAAAATCAGCCACTGTGACAACTCCTTGGTTTAAGAGTGAAACTTGAGTCCTAGACTGATGAAAGAAATAAAAACTAAAGCTCTTTACCACCCCAGAAAAACAGGAAAGCAAGATGTTTCCTTAGAAGCTGCTGCCTGATCATCATGCTATGGTACTCATAAACAAGTGATATTTTATACTTTTACGAATTCTTATACCATTATTCTTTCATGGCAGGCACTCAAAATTAACTGTACCAAACCAGTTACGCTATTAAAGAAAGGCAATTTTTTTTTCACTTGCAATACATTGTGTTCTATTTCAAGCCCAGTTTTCCATCTATAACTTAGCCCTAGTTGTAGCAGAATAAAATTCCAGCTTTTATGACAGAAGACTTTTTTTGATCAATAGAAGTCAGCAGCAAAAGCATTTGTGGGTTTTCTCTGGAAAGCATTTGTGGCCACAGACTCAAAGGAGGAAGAAAGGGAGGGGGATTAACTCTTCAATGAAGGTCAAAAACATAATTTAAAAGTGAACCAAGAAGAGCAGCTGTGTCTGTCAGCACAATCAAGAATACCAGCTGGAGAATTTACCAGCAGTATGAAAACAATGCACACCAGATGTCAAATGTTGCAACTGAGAGTAGGAAAACATCTTTGGGCATGGCACTGTCATGCTAGTACTCACTACCAGACAGATTTCACATTTAGCATTTATTTATTAATTAGACAGACACAACCAGGAAGAAACAATAATATTTTGAGCTTTGCAGCGTAAGCCAGAGGCAGGTGTGCACACTGGAATAACTTAACACTGCGCATTCTAATAATTCTCCTTCTTCCACCGCAAGTACAAGATAATGATGTTAAAACTAACTAGCGAATACTAGAACATCTGCAGCTGAGCTTGCTTTAGTTTCACTCAGTTCAGTCTGAGTTTTTAGCTTGAGTTTGGATTCTTTTCTAATAAATCTGAAATAAATATTGAGAAAACAAGTAAAACCACACCCTATTCTATGGATGATTAACTGCAAAGAACTCTATATAAAATCATGAAAGTGACTACTTCACTAACATCTCTACCAGCACTTCCTTTACCAACTGCTTTTTAATCTTCCTCCTCTTTCTGGGGCATTCCTCTCTTTTTTTCTATACATTTTGCTCCTTGAGGATGAACTCATCCATTCCAAATGCTTCAACCAGCACATTACACTGTTCTTGCTGTTTAAAATCTCCAATGTCAGTTTCCTTCTTTTGTACTTTCTTGTCTTGCTCACATCCTCCTTTGCATTTCTCTCCCAAAGGAAATACAGAAAAAAGAAAAGAAAAAAAAAAAGAGAGCAAGAAAGATTTGGGTTTTGTAGTCCTCTCCCCCACCGTTGCCGATGACTAAACTTTCTTCTTCAGCAGATACACAAGCAGTCATTTCTGCAGAGAGCCAACAAATCCAGGCCCTCAAATTCTTTCCTCTTCCAGGCTTTAATATTCATCCTTCCATCAAAATGCTGGGTGTGTGTCTCGCTCTTATCTGCTGGTATAAGCTTCTTGGCTGTCATCTTCTCCTCTAATACATGCAAGTATTCCAGTAAACACTCCTGCCTCCTCCGTTATTTTAACTGTACCAGGGAGTCACCTTCTTTTTCTAGCTCTTTCCCCAGCTTCCGTCACTTCCTTTAACTAGTTCTGATTGTTCACACTCAATCTTAAATGTTTATGGCTGTACATATATAAATGTCTACAGAAGTTACGATTCTGTCTCTGCTTGCAGCTTCTCCCACATTCATCTTCATTGTCCAAACACCTCTCCTAAATGCTCTAGTCGCTACATTGCAATACCTGCCCTTTTCTCCCTTCAATGCTATACTCCTAGGAATAGGTGGTTCATCCTCTCAGTTAATCCCTACTCCTTGATCTTGATGTTAAGGACTTTTCCAGTTTCCTTTGCTAAACTCAATTTTAACATATTATTCATCTCCTCTTAAAAAAAAAATAAATTATTAGGGCCCAAGAAATTGAAAACACAGATGTTAATATCCAGATTATTTATCACAGAGGCTGTTCTAGGAACCAGCTTGAAGTTTGTTTTATATCCTCTCCCTTCTTCCTTGATGGCGCAACTGCTTTATCTGAAGGAAGACGCGCCCACAAAATAATATCGTACCACCCTAAATAGCCAGTATAACTGAATCAAGCTAGATAAAGTTATTCAAATAAATTACTGTCAGCAGAGGGAATGAACATGTGTTTGTGGCACCTCTTCCTGACATAATAAATATGTTAGCATAAGTTTGTTAACTGTTGCATGTAGGTTTGTTAACTGCCGCAATTAAAAAAAGGAATTAGAAATGCCTAATAAATAGATACATTTAACTGCTTATGTACCCATTACTTTTTCTGTTCTCTTAAAGACAGAAATTTCTTATATATTTCATTATCATTATTTTATATTCTCCTTAGCTTCTGCACTCATTCTACTGTATTACAACCTATTCCTCATGGCTTACCTTAGCTTTGCCATCCTGTGCAGACATATATCCTACACACATGCTCTCTGTTGTATGGCTCCACAGAAATTCCACTATAAAGGAAAATGCAAGAAGTCACAAAAAATGCGTTGGTTTAAAATATATGTAATTTAACAAGACTGGAATCTTGAGAAATAAATATAACTTAAAATATAGTTTGGGAAAGGGTAAAAACCAAACTTTTTTTGTTCATAAACAAAAACTACTTACCAGAATAATTCAATCTCAGAAGAAACGGCTATCAAGCAAACAAGATTTTCCTGCACTATAAGCAGTCATACACTGCAGAACTAACACCCAGAATGAGAATGTTACTTCAATGATATGGAATCTCCGAGATGAAAAATACATCAACTGCAACTACAGGTAAAAGATAGGACCAACTTTTAAACCAGAGGCCTGTTCTACCCATAAATTAGAAGCAGATATAATTTGCATTTGCTTGCCTTGAACCCAGACATAAGCACTCTACAAAAGCATAAACCCAAATGGCATACAAGAATTCTGTAAGAATTGTAACACCATCAACAAAATAACCAGTAACAAGCATTTTTTCACAGAACTGAGCATAAATGTGTAACTACCAACAGGTAAATGGAGAACCGTGGTTTAGCTGACAAGTAGGATACAGGAAAACATGCAGAAGTAGTAAAGTCTGCAAGATGACAACTGAAGATATCCATCAGGCAGGAAAGAAATCAGGTGAAAGCAGAATAATCCTGCAGAAAAAGCATGAGAGATGTCTGAAGGAAGCAGAGTAACACTGCACAATAAGCAAGAAAGATGCCTGGCAAAATTAGAGCAAGACCTGGTCCCAAAAGTACGCTGAATTACATCAAGAGCACATGCAATCACCACCTTTCTTTGGGGAGAGGGTAAGGAGCACCAAAGGTAACAGACGAAAGAAAGATGGAGAAGAAATGAGCCCATTTTGATTTTGGCTTCCCTATCAAAACACTCTCAGGTCTGATCACCTTGACTTCTAGCACTAGCTATACAGTATCAGCTCTCTGGTACTTTATACTCACAGCTAATTTAGGATATAAATGTTAAAGACCAACTGTTGTGTTTGCAGTGATAACGATTAAGAAAGCTAACTTCTGCTAATGTGTATTGCTAATGCATGTTAATCCAGTGAGCTGTTGTTCTGAAGTTTGAAAGTGGCACAATTTACCAATTTTTTTGAACAGCCCATTACAGCAACCTTTAATTCACCAATACATACACAGGCATCTTTACATACACACGCAGAGACCTACTCAGTTGCAACATAAAATTCAGACAAAAAGCACATTATTCATATGTTTAGCTCCCATCCAGTGGAGCTTTATAAATTGCCACACTCTATTCTTCCTGCTCTATGTTACAGTAATTTTTCCTTCTGTTCGTTAAGTACATAATTTGGAAGAGAAAAAAGAAAGAAAGAGTAGCTGATCAGAATTCAGGATGTTTCATACAATACTATAAAATGTTTAAAAAATTGCACTGAAGTATAAATTTTTCCTTTGAATTACAGGAGGAGTCTTACATGAATTACACAAAATGCCATGAAAATCTACTTTCATGTATTTCTTTAGACTTTCACATACTGCAAAAAGCATCATTAGATGGTTTTAAAAGTCTTATTCATTTCTATTCCTCATGTTCCTTTAATATGGTTGATGAAGGTCACAGCATGCTGAGTATGCTTATCCTTTGAACCACTTCTCCTTGCATAGCAATTAACCTGGAGTAGAAGATCAAAGTTTAGACAATCCCAGCAAGATTCTGACAGGTATGTAGATATCATCATAAAAGAAAAATGAACTTCATTTAGGTATGTGCTTTGCTCCCCCATAACAGATTCACGACTGATATCGCCAAAGGTTAGTCAAAAGCTTTCAGAGAGCGAAAAATATTTAATGCAATGCAACTGCATTCAATGAGGTGAAGCTCTCCCTAACACCCTAAAGGTTCAACTCTCACCAAAAGCATTTATTTTCTGGAGAGAAATTTAATCTTATCTTTCAGTTTTGAGAAGCTGGGCAACAGTTCAGGCCAAATACAATCAAAATATTATTTCTTTGCTTTCGATAACTCTAGGCATATTCTTGTAAGTTTTTCAGAATTTTTTCCTTCTACATTGTCCACCAGAGGTAGCATGTACTAGTATGAAACATGGTTATTGTTAACTATTACTACTAGTGGAACTACAATGAAAATCCTAAATTGCATACTTATCTGAAGACGTTCCACATATTTTCAACTATTTAATAAACCCCTTTCTTGCAATTTGTTTCAATAGTTAAAAAAAAAAATCATCCCTGCAACAGACATGAGATTTCATTATTCTATACACCCAGCTCTTCACTATTACACAACTTATTTTCAGTCCAAACACCACAAATACCACATATGTTTTATTATACATTAACTCAGCATACACTATAAGGCAGGAAATTTCTGTGGTACAGAAAAAACATCTTTACAATAAGCTGTGCTACATGAATCTTATTTCAGTGGAAAGAAAACCAAAAACCAATGGACAAATAGTTTTTAGTTATGATGTATGATCTATGGGGAGTTTCTTTATTAATTTTTGAGGAAAAACATACCAAATCTTCCTTATTAGGAACATGTTTTCTCTCATGAATGACAAACATTAAATGAATAGAAATAATTCTCTCACTTTCAAAGATAAGAAAATGAAGGTTAAGTTGATCTTGTTTGTTCTTATTTAATCAAACTTGTATTTTCATTTTCTTAACACTTTTTTAGGGATACATTTTACGTGGTAGGATGCTTTTCCACTACACCAATAATGTCACAATTATTCTATTCTTAAATCTGAAAACTGTAAATCAAACTAGCAACATTCTCTGTATGTTTAGCAATCCCTGCCCTGATTCTGGAGTCAGGATTAGACAGTCTTGGTTTTCAAATAGTTGAAAGACAAGAGTAAGATGATTGTCAAAGTCTATTTGATAGTCTACTTCTTGAAAAAGACAAGCTATTCAAGTAAGAACTCCAAAAAATACAACATACAAAAGCTATTTCTAAAACTTTTTCCCATCCAAGCCTTCCAAAGTTCCTTTGTTGTCTATCATGATAACCCCAGAACCATCATCAAAATTGTTAGGATTCACCTCCCAAATCTCTGGTTCTTTGTAACAGCAAAGTAAGTGCACATGAAACTCCTATGGATAAGAAGAGATATTGACCAAAAGCATAAAACACAAACTTTAACTGTTGGGTAGAGAAACATGGATGTTCTTGACTGTATTGAGCAAAATCACTTATTAGAGTGAATGACTGGAGGGGGAGTATGATCAGACTCAAGTTGACCAACACAGACAAAGTAGTACATGATATTTAAAGATTCTTATAATGCAAACCAGCAAGGTGTAATACGAGAACAAAACTGAAAGATAACATCCACCTCATCCCACGCAACTGTAATAACTTGACCCTAACATCCTGGAAGTCACCGAACAGACAGCAATAAATACTGGATTTTGTGTGGGTTAACCCACCATTAAGAATATATCTGCCGGCTCATGTGCCGGCTCACGTTTAGCACACACCCTGCCTGCTACTCCAGGCTGGCGGTAAGCAGGCAAACTCTGGTGACACAATGTTAGAACTTAGTGGACAAAAGTAGTAATGAATTAAAACAAAGATGAGGTGTCTTTCTGAACAGTAGCCTATAGATTTAAAAGAAATTATGCAACTCAAGAATTACCAGGTGAGGTGCTCTGACCTGCCTTAATACACAAAGTTAAGCTACGTGATCAAATTTCTCATGTCAGATCTTAAATGATACGAAAGCTACTTCAAATCTGCAATGCTACTGACAGCGATTCATAAAAACAGTTGGGGCAACAATAATAAAGCAGAGGATTATACAAAGGAAAAACACTTTAATTCTGGTAGCATCACATAAATATACACTAGACAGGTCCATGTGACCCAATACATAAGCACATAGCATGACCAGACACATATGCCCACATCTGAGGAGTACCACAGGAAAGGAGACGGTACAAGTGTCATGCTGAAGTAATTCATATGCCCCCAGTCCCAAATCCCTGCCTTCAAAGAGGAACATGCGCTTTACTGTCTCTGGGTTGTATTTCCACCCACCTCTGCTAGTAGTCTACAGCTTTCAGTTTCCTGGCTGTTTCTCTCAGACAAACCACATGATAATACACTTGTTCCGCTGTAAAGCAGCGAGACAGATGCTGAAGGGCTATAAAGCTCAGCGCCTTTTTAACCAGTCAGCCAGGGATGGAGGCAAAGTACAGTTTTCTGCTGATCTCAATATAAACAGCAAGTAATCCTGTTGTCTGCATACGCAAATAGTAACTGCGACTTATCTGAACAGATTTTCCTGGGCATAATTAAAAATTTCTAAGCATCAAACAATTTCCCTTCCAAATTTTAAGTGTATCCTCCAAATTTTCACATTTTGTCCCACAAAAAGGAGGAACAAAAAACGTTCTAGATAGCATTTTTAGCATATGAACCACTGAGAAGCAGTAAACAGTCATATGCATTACCCCTAACTAAAAAGGCAATTTTTTTTCTCTTAGGAACATACCCTTGAGGAACATAAAACTGCCACAAGCAACCGCTATTTCTATACCATGGTTTTAGAAGGTTCCCACACAACCCTCTGAATCACAATTCTGCTGAGAAATAACAAGTCAGAAAGAATGCTCTTTTCCACAGTTCTAGAGAAAAAACAAGGCTAATACTACTATTTCAGTTTCTAGTTTTATCATCTCAATCAATTTCAATTCCTTTTTGTTTTCTCCGTGGCTTTCAAACGATAGTAAACATGTACAGACAGTTTTTATTTCATCTTCCACTTTGAGTCAGCATCTAGCTCAACTAAAAACGAGTGAGAACTTCTTACCTAGTAAAGTTGGCTTTTCCTGTGATGATTCAGGCTCTGCTGAACACCTGCAAGACCGAAGAACTATCACGCCTCCGAGTACACCATCTTCATTGGCTAGGAAAGGTGAACCTGGGTAAAATTGTTGGGGAGAATTATTTGCAATAGGAATAGTTTCTTGGGGAATTTTTTATTTGCCTTTTCTGCCTCCTCCCTTTAATCTTGCCACGAAGGGTTGAAAAGACTGTCAGGTCAACCAGTGCTTTTACAAATGCATCAGTTTTATTTTTTCTAATGTTTCTAACAAGTAACTTTCTAAATAGTAATCTACTAATCTACTATTAATCAAAAAAGGAGAAATAGCTATAGAGACTAAAAAAAACATATTAGAAATTACAATTCTGAGTGCAAAACCATTTGTTCATGGATAAACGAAGACGCAATAACAAAAAATGGAGTGTTAAAAAAAGTGCCAATATTTAGTTCTTGCTGTACTATAATTAACATAAAGATGGCCACATATGAAAAAAATCAGGCAAATTCAAGTCACTTTTACAGTTTATTCATTTTTCCCAATTTAAAGCATTTTGTACAGAGACTGCACCATGAAACTGCTATGAATATTAGCAAAAAAGTCAAAACACATCCTACTTTTTACAGTGCCTTTTCTGTTGTTAATTTGAGACATATGATATAAAACGTCTTCTATCAGAAGCTGGAAAAGTTTTAAAGTTAGCTGAATCAAGTCCAAGTATTCTTTCCCTGGTTTGTAATTTGAAGTGAGATTCCTATAGTTTCAAATGTGGAAACAATGGTATGATTTACATATGATTTAAAATGCCTTCAGCCACATAATTAACCAAGTTCTTGCACTTAAGGCCAAAGAGACCCTAGTCACACATTTGCAATACGCTGTGATTTAAAGTTGAACGTACAATTGCAACAGGCATTTCATATATTTCTTTTCAATGATTTCCTTTTAAATAAATTAGTATACTATGTCTAGCGTACAGACACCGCAAAAGGATTTGCTGGCCACAAGAACTTCAGAGCAGATCTACTCATCAGCCTCCTTCAACTTGCCCACAGCTATTCATATGATTAAAATTACTCTTTTAATGCAAATAACAACAACAAAAACAAACAATAAGAACCAGATTCAGGCTTTACTGTAAGGAAAATTTAAAGCTTTACCACATTTTCTCTCAACATAGGAGCAGCCACGTTCAAAATTGATATGAGGTGGTCATTACAATAGAAGCCCACATTGCAGGAAAATAATAAATGTGGTATGCTTAATAAACAGTAATCTCTTATTGGATCTAATACAAACAGATATTATCTTTAAAGCGCCACTTGGTTTGTACAAGAACTATTACTAGGTACCAGTTACACCTACTGTATAACTCATTGACTGCAACCAAACTCCTGTGAACCAAGAATCCAGCCAATCATAACATAATAGATAACAAAACAGGAAAATATGTTTGGTTAAAATAGAAATGTAGGGCTTGGGAAGTTGTAAGGAGTTTTACCCCCCAAATCAAAATATTTTACTCCATGCTTTCCAATATATTAAGTATATATCTTATACTTTCACTGCATTAACCAAGTGTTGGCTAAGTATGTGATATGATTCCTGAAAGCAAATGAACAAAAAAAAAAAAGTGGTTTTCTTCATAGGGGAGTTTTCTTCATAGGGGACATGCATACTTTAATCTCTATATCAGAAACCCAGGTACTTCAAAGACCATGTCTTAATCTGAACTTGGTCTGCAGACCTAATGTTATACTCAATTGCATAAATTATTCAGGCTATAAGCCACGCTGTGGTGAGAAGTCATGGCAAACAGACAGAAAAAGGTTTGTTTTCGTTTTTAATAAGCAGTGTTTCTCCTCCTCTTTCAAGCCCTATGAAAGGTTCTTTGAAGGTTCTAGTGAAAAACACTGATAACGTCTTTAATTAGAAAGGTTAAAAATGTTCTACTGTGTTCTACTGAACACAGCGAGCAAACAGTATTTATAGCGGATAGCATATTTAAGGCCATACTAAAACACTAAGACTGTATGAATGCACATAAAACCAGACAGCAACTACTGATTATAGACTTGAAGCCACTAAAGTCTTGCTCTAGAAATGCTTACATTGGGTTAATCACTTTAAAAAAAAAAAAAAAGTGTTTTTCTTTCTCCCACAGTCACGAAAGAGTAGATGAAAGAAATTTCTGTAAATAAACCAATCACATATTTCTTCATTTTCCTAGTATTTTTGTCAACTATGTGCCATCATCACTGACCAAATTTTCAATAATCTGAATAACTTGCACATGCTAGGCTCTCTCTTTTTAAACTTTAAGAGGAGACTTGGCAGTACATTTCTTTCCATCTAAAGAGTCTGCAGCAGGACATGTAACACTACTTTTTCATCAGAATTCTTTCATTTTTACAGGGATTTCTTTGCAAGAACAAAACATCTTCAGTGGAGCAGGGAATGAGAAAAGTAATCAGTCAAAGCATGTGTTTTGTGAGACTTTTTTTTAAAAGGGGGTTTAAAAAAATAATTTAAAACTTGAGCTTCCAAGCACGTAAGACAAACTCTTAAGCTTACAATTTCATCCAAAGAGACCCTCTACCTGTACATGCACAACTACGCCCATGAGAGCCCTAGTTCTGCCAGCATAAATAGCATTTATTTATCTACATTAAACATGCTGTCCATCATATTGCCCTAAACACAATTGTTTTCTGAACCAAGTTACTTCCTTCAATGATTTTGCACCATGGAAGCTTTACTACTAGTCCACAAAATTGAAAGGCTTTGAAGGCCATGCTAAACACTCAAAAGCTAGAAAAATGACTGTATTAATTTGGCCTTTGCTGAAGTACATTGCCACTCTACTGTTATTTCAACCAGAAAACTCAAGAAGAGGATTAATTTAATAGCACTGCACATGATGAAAGCTTGATAAAAACATGACGAAGTATATTTTTAACTTCAGCACTCATAAAACACACCAGATAAGCAAGAAGGTGAATTCTTTAAGAATAATACAAGTTGGGCCCTTGGCGCAAGGACAAATGTTGGTTACGTCAAACAAGACCAGGTCTTACTGCACTAACTTTATAAGAACTGTCCGTAACAGTAGTACTGGGGTGATATAGATGAGTAAAATAGCTTAGAGTGACTGGTAGTAGGTAATTTGAATGGAGTATTAAACCAGGAAATGTCTTAAAAGTTTGTGTTATGCAAAGCAAAGAAGACAGAATGCATTATCTCTCTCCTACGGATGGAAACACAGTGTTACCTGCCCAGTGGTGCACAATATCAAAACCCAGAACCTACAGGATATATCCTCATTTGTAGCATCTTGACCAATATACTACACCACAATGATGAAAATGATGGGATCATGTTGGCTTTCTTGTTGCAGCCAGCCATGGTTCGGAGCCATAGCAATAGAGATTGAGCCAAAATACAGTTCCAACTCAAGAAATTACTGAGATTTAGTATTGCCAGCTGAGCTACTGAAGATTTTTTTTTTAGGGTTTTTTGTTGTTGTTGTTTTGTTTTGGTTTTTTTTAAACAGTGCAGAGCCAACTTTTAATCTTCTACACCATTTTATCATCAGCTGCATAATGAACATTATTCTGGAAAGGAGAAAAAGTCTGAAACAAGAACATAACCCTTCTTCTCACCACCAAACACAAGCACCAAACAAAGACACACACGCAGTCACTTGCAAAACGCCTGCAAAACCCTTCACGATCTTCTCACCCATGCCACTTCCACAGGCCATCTGTTTCCCCACTTCTGCTGAATGTTGCTATCCACAGAGTGGTCAGAAGCAAATTGTGTAACTATACCCTCATCTATTCCAATCGCTTTTGCCAGCAATTTCAGCAAAACCGTCTCAGTGTAAAATCAGCAACAATATAGTATGTGCCTCCCATTCACTGCTCTGGCTAAGTTGTGGGGAAACAGCCTCTAAAGAGTGGCAGGAAAAAACAGGTGCCTACAGTAATAATATTATAGTATTCTAATTTACAGTAAATTCAGACTGACTGTTTCTCCTCTCTTAAAGATCAGACTCTAAGCCAAATTAAATACACACTGAACAGCACATTCTTTAAAACAGGTAAGGTATTTTATTTTCCAATTACAGCAATTTAAAAAAAGTTAAAATATATTAATACGTTTTTAAACAAAGATGTTTCTGGATATGCAGACTCATTACTGAGGATTACAATTATGCTAAAAAGTGTATTTTAACACAGCAATATACTGCAAATGAGTAGGTCTATGTTAAGCAAGATTCTGAACAGCTGAATGCTATGCATCCATCATTAAATCCGCAAAAATAATGATACAAAAGTAGTATTATCCTTTATTTCTAAACAGAATCCATGCACTGTACACAGGAATTTATTTGAGTGTTCTCAAAACACTGAATTCAAAGGTTAGGCACATATTTAATTAATTTACTTCAACAAATCATTTTGTTACAGCCAAGCCATTGAGAAAATGAAATAATAGTGCAGACTTCTGTAAAAAACAACAATATTGGTCATGGCATTTTTTCATACACTTCATATTTAATTAGTATTAAAACAGGAAAAGAAAAGGTGCAACTGAAATACTGCCATGAATATTAAAGTTGTAATGGTTTCTCATTAGAAGGAAAAAGTAATCTGGCTCCCACACTCCTACATCATTTTTGCTCTCTCTTTACTCTTAAGAACGATAGATCTTGCTGTACAATTAAAAATTTAGTTAAAACAAAATATGCCTACTAGCCAAAAATAATTTTTCTACTGCAATAAAATAGAGTTGCTAGACAAATCTTTGATCTAATAGCTTGCTAATGACAAAACTACAAAATACAATTTTAAGTCTCCTGAAACTTATTGTTCCTTCCCAGTTACACTGGCATACCACTGAAGAATTTGGCACGGAAAATCCAAAGCAAAAAACTTCAACTACAGCATTAACGAATAACGTTAGCACTGACTGGCCACACCAGAGAGAAGGGATAGGGAAAACCAAACAAAAACCATCTTTCAGTAGTTTCGGTTTAATCCTCACCTCCCCAGTCACAAAATTATATTTTACAAAACACATTTCCCTCCTTCAAAGCTCAACTATTCTGTTATTGCCATCTGACATACACAAAGCATTATCAAGTTTTTATTTATATATTTTGTATGTTACTAATCCGCAGTAACGATCTCTTAAAAATAAGTAAACAGGTCTTCATAGCAACTCCACATTCACTGATCCCATCAAGTTCTGCAAGAGCAACCATAACTGAACACCAAGACCCAGGTTCAGCCTCAGACCGGGGATAGAGCACATAGATTTTCCAAGTGTTAAGGCAAATAACGGCCTCAACATTCAGCCTTGCTCTGGAGGAACTACAGCTACAAGTCAAGAACATTTTTTTTTTCTATGTCTCTTGGAAATTAAACTGCTCCCATGATGAACATTGCTTCCTCCAGAGCACGTGATCAATATGAGCTGTTAATGTCTGATCCTGTGCTTTTTTCCTGTTTGTAGCTACTGGACAGATCCATTCTAGCATAGATTTGATACTAAACTGTAAAAGAAGTGGTTTATTTACACTTATCCTGCCGAAGGACTAGCCAGCTGTTCATCAGATGTTTTACATTCATACTCTTCCATAGTAGAGAAACCATTACCAGCTTCATTGTTTACATTAGCTTTCAAAGGCTTCAGAACTTTGGTCTAAACACTGACTGTGGCGTGGTGTAAGCAATTAAGTGCTTGAGCATTCCCCAGGATTAATGGAGTGCAGCTAAACAGTTCTAAACCTTCTTGTGCTGCACTGTGAGTGAAATTCAGACTTTTTCAGGTCAATAAGCCATAGAACACCTACGCCACTGGATTTTGTTAGCTTGTGTACAGAATGTGTTTAAAGTGAAGCTGTTTGCCACTCTGCTTCTGCTATGTATCCCGCTAAACTCCAAGCTAACCATTTAAATAAACACTAGAGGAATATATAAGCACTAAATGAAGCCTGCTTTTAATTTCATGCACCATTATTTGTTAAATGTTTAAGCTCAAGCTGTCTGAAACCAGAGATCTTTATATTTCACAGTAAGCTAAAACATCTGTTAAGAATTTTTAAAGAAGCTGCAAGGAAAAGCACCTGTACTTTCAAACTTTATAGGTAAGAATTTAAGAAATTAAATAACTGAGGATACCACTGCCCAAAGCACAAGCAGGACCTAGACAAACCCTCATGTAACATCACCACGTTGTGTCAGTTTTCAGCTAGTTTAATTGCACAGATAATGAAGAAGCCTATTCAATTCTGTCTACCATCAAATACAAACTTGTGAAATCATCATCTTCCAGTGGATAAAATAGGTTATATGAAACTTCAGGATCACTTCATTCTCTTCTTAAATCTTTCCCTCTGTGTCATGAAGAAGACATAATAATGCTTCCATAGCATGCTTCCTCTGTTACAAAACCACAAAGGATACTACAAAGCTTAGAGTGATGCAGCACCAAAATATAAAGTAACAATAACACTGTGCAAGGACAGTCACTGGCAGTCTTGTAACTGTTTAAGTAGGAGGCTTTTTTCCTCCCAACTACCATAACTCACACTCGGGAAATTCATATTCTATGATTCTTAACTGTCCAAACTCTTGCTCCCAAGAGAGGTATTTGACACAAAATTTCTAAAAGAGAAAGTGTCAGCATTACCCTTCTGCCATTACCTTTCTGAAGACATTGCTCATTTGTGAACTGAAGCACAACTTAAAAATACAAGAATAGGCAAATATATTTCTGCTAAGGAAAGAACAAATATCAGATTCCAACTATATTCTTCTGCTCATTATTTTCTAATACTTTATAAGAAAGCTTTAAAGTACAATTCGTAACATAGCCACTGTTAAAAGCCCAGATTTCCCACCAGTGAGATGACACAAACATTTACTCAAAGTCTAGATTCCACAAACTTGGCCACACTTGAAAGGAACGATGAGTAACAAAATCCTCTGTTCTTCTGTTTGGAAGGTATTTGTGTTTACAGAACACCATTCTTCGACTGCATACTAAGCCTTTAGTGCTTAATCTAAATTTAATTTCTCGCACCTCCAATTCAACCATCAGTTGTGCATTATCCATAGTAAGCTGGCTCTGAGAAAGCATGAGAAGCACATCTGCCATTAATTTGCTCATCACCTGCTGTTTAAACAGCACTCGCTGTTTAAGCCAGGCATTCCCTAGCTGGAAGGATTCCCAGGGCTCTGCGGAGACTTGGAGAATTTTGTAAACAGGAAGCACCAATGTGATGGCAACTGCCAAAATCAGCTGTTCACCCCTCCAATACAAGTAACACACATCTTGACTTCTGACAAAACATTCTAGCTCCGCTTTGTTAAAGCTTTTTTGTCATTGTTGTTAGGTTGGGTTTTTTTAGGGCCTTGGTCCATTACAATTCTGGTGAAAGTTTGACAAGACCACAAAACAGGGCTTTAAGAAAGGCTAGCAAGGAAAGAATCCATGCCATCAGCAAGTAGGCTATTAGCCCATTTTATCCTATTGTTTCACAACGGTAAGAAATCCTGCATCATATCATACATCCTGAGAGATATCAAGTAGCACATCATTTATGAAAATCCACAGGAAAAAAACTGTTTAGTATAAATCTATTGTTTTAAGTGTAATGCGTGTTTTCAACTGTTGCACTACATATTAGCAAGACATAACTTTGCATTCCATCTTCAGAATTGCTAAAATCCCCCAAAATTACACTACTGGCTACAAACTTAGTAGCATGTCACATGTAAACAGCAAGATGTATCTGGATTTTGAGGTTTTCCTCAATCAGTCCTCATTCATGGTACAGCTGAAGGCAAACCAGATTTTATTCTCTCTAATCAAAACACAGAATCCAAGCACTTCACCTACACAGAAAAAAAGGTGGCTGCACCATTTTTTCTTCCCTGCACATCAGCACTGCCCCAAAATACAACTGAGAAGAGAACACACATACCTGCTGTCAGGCAACAAAAACTTGTAGCAATAAGTTTCTGAAAATACAAGACAGACCTATCCCTAATTAAAACATGAAACTTTAAAAAGGAAGTATAAAACACTTTTTTTTCAAATTTTCCTATCATGAAAAGCATTAATTTGATACTGTCTCTCATTCTTTTCACTTTCCCTTGTTTTGTTGGTTTTAGCCTGTTTTCCCAAGGCAATATGACAGCCTGGTATCTCTCTCTGTGCAGCTCCTCTTTCTCCGCAATTGATAGTTTCAGGTGTAACAAAAACTTTAGCAACATTCAACATGTTCTTAGTCCAACACAAACATTTTCACATTTTCAGGAGAGAAACATGTATATATCACACCCTGGCCAGTTAACATTTAAAATAAAAGCATCTGCTACACAAACTGTTGGCAAAATATGTTTGGACTAAACAGGAAGAGAAGAATTGCATTTTTGCTAACAGTTACCAAAAAGAAAAAAGAAAACTCAAAGCAATTTAAAGGAGGTATCTCAACTAAAAAATTCCTGATTTTTTTTCTCTTTTATTGGCCAGTTTCCATTAATTACTCTGGCAGTAGCTTTCTATTTGTGTGTGTGTGCATGCACTAGCATGAAATTGCATTAGGATATGTACGATATGTATTTGCTTTTAGTAGTCCTACGATGAACAGCACAAGAGATTTTGAGAGCATGGACTAAAGATACGACTTCCCTGAAGTTACGCCACTTCCACATACCACCTTCAGAGTAGTGTTACAAAAGAGCAAAGCTATTACAAACCATCCTTCCTAAGGCTTCTCTTGGGTAAATAAATCCCTAATTTTGTGCCACTACGCACTGGAATAAGTGGTTAAATACAAAAAGTTACATTCGTGCTGCTTGGATTATAATCTCTTTGGGGAGCATACCGGGATTACTTTGTTCTGCATTTTTACAGCACCTAGAAATGACTGCAATAGAGCAGTAGATTATCAAGTGCAGCCTTCCAATTTGAAGGTGACTTCCCCTCAAAGAGTCAAATGTAACCTTGTCAGAAGCAGAGTTTAAGACGAATTCAACATTATAAACAGAAATAAAGAAATTGCAATGCATTGCTTGCCAAGGGAAGGGTTCCTGAATCCCAAAAAGGCATGCATGTGTCCCCCTTTCAGTTCCATTTAAAATACCATAAAAATGAACTTTGGCAACACAGCGTACAAGAAGTGGTTTTTTGTCCATAAGAAATTTTGAAGGTCAAAATTGTCTATGGATTCTAAAGCTTCAAAAATTTTAAGGGCTATAAAGACCGTGCAAGTCAACATATATGCCAGAAGCCTCATTGGAATCTATGCTACCTTATAAAGTTCAAGTTTATATAAATATTTTAAAATCTCTCATTCATATTTTAGTTATGACTTGAAGAAAGAAAACAAGATCTATATTCACAAGAAATTAAACATGTATAAGTAGCCATGCGTAATCCTCTCAAATCAAGGAAAAAAAATTGTTTTTACCTTTCAATAGTCTTGAATGAAGTCTACTTCACTTTTTCAAGAAATTAATTTCATCATGTAAATAGCAAACCAGAATCTGTCTGTCCAAAGCATTTAATTAGAATATGCAGTGGTTTTGAGGTCTATTATATTTAAAAGGGTTAACATGATGAATAGTTTTTATTAATGCTCCTAAACCACCAATTCTAAAATATGCACTTGTACACCATAGCCAGTGATTCAGGCAGGAAATTCTTTCTTCAAACTTCTCTGAGTATTCTATGACTCACATAACAATTGAGACATTTCCAAGGGTTTTCCTTTAGGTTTCCTAAAATATTCTTCTGTAGTTTGATTTAACATTTTTTTAGATGTAACACAACACTAAATTTGAAGCCAACTGCAACATAAGGCTTCAACAGAAATCACAAAAATAAGCATCTTAATTTTATTTAATCGGGTTAATTGCATTTTAAACAATGTTATGCAGTGTTTAGGCAATTAGCGCCATATACTTACCAATAAACTTGTTTTGCATAGTCTCTAGGAGAGCTTGGTGGGCATCTTCCGTTTGCAAAGCACATGAACATTCTCTGGCCAGTATGGTTCGGACAAGGTGCTCTCCACAACCTAAAGAAATATTAAGATTGGGAATAGTCAAAATATAGATATCTCTATGAAGAAACTCTGTCATAATTTTACATTATCACAGCCTAATTAAAAAAAAAAAAAAAAGAGATTCGTATGACTGGTTTCTGCCATATTTTTTTAATTTTATTTTTTTTTTTAGAGTGTGACACTGAGTCACACTAAAACTCAATTATGTCAGCAGTTTTTCCTCACAACTTCCCTGAAATTTCTAATGCATGTAGTCATAAACCAAAAAAGGTTAAGTACAGAAAGAAGAAACAGAAATAGTGAGAAGAAACAGCGAGACTGTCTCTGACTTGTCATCTTTATCCAGATCCTGCAATCCTCTCTCAAAGAATCCACTTACTAATTCTCACAGGAATGATTCTTGGATGCAATTCTCTTCAAACCAAGAACATCTTTAGTGAATGACACAGTAACTCCTTTCCATGATGTAATCTTCTATTCAGTCCACCTGATTTAGCCTTTTGTCAACAAAGGAATACTTGAATTTACCTACGCTTTTTTGACAGGGTGGCTGCTCATTGGACTCCTAATAAAAGTCCCTGTAATTTTTAAAGGTTTGTCTTTAAGAAAGTAAAAATCTCCAGCAAACAAGCACTTACTGCCTCAGTGCTTTCTGTAACTATCCCCTGAAACCTGTTGATGACGAAGACAAACAGGTCATTAGTGCTACTCTTACTCTGTAGGAACGCTTTCACACCTGCTGTCTTTCTCCCACGCTCTTTTCCATTCCTGTACTGTGCTTTGGAACACGCAGCTGTGGCCAAACAGTATAGTGAATGTTTACTGGATCAACATTTTCCTGGACAAGGAAACATACTGGTGATAACTCCTGCATATATACTATCCTGGTTTAACCCCAGCCACCAACTAAGCACCACACAGCTGCTCGCTCACTCCTTCTACCGCCTGCCCCCAGTGGGATTGGGAGGAGAATCAGAAAAAAAGATAAAACCCATGGGTTGAGATAAAAACAGTTTAATAATTGAAATAAAATATAATAGTAATAATGATTGTTACAAAAAGGAAGATAACAGAGAGAGAGAGAGAGAGAGAGGAATAAAACCCAAGAAAACCAAGTGATGCACAATATAATTGCTCACCACCTGCTGACCCATGCCCAACCTGTCCCTGAGCAGCAATGGGCTCCTCCTGGTCAACTCCCTCCAGTTTCTATACTGGCCATGCCATCCTATGGTTTGGAATAGCCCTTTGGCTCGTTCGGGTCAG
>NW_009595049.1:99490-103631 GCF_000690535.1 Cariama cristata
TCAGCTGTCCTGGCCGTGCTCCCTCCCAGCTTCTTGTGCATCTCCTCACTGGTAGAGCATGGGAAACTGAGAAGGCCTTGACTCTAAGTAAACACTACTTAGCAACAACTAAGGCATCCGTGTGTTACCAACAGTACTCTCACACTAAATCCAAAACCACAGCACTGTACCGGCTTCTAGGAAGAAAATTAATTCCATTCCAGCTAAAACCAGGACAATACAAAAGTCGTTATGTGACTATGCCTCCCACTTGTTGGCTTTTTTCCTCAACAGCAAGGAAGCAGATGAAGCAGGTAGAAGAGGTCTAACCCAGCACTAGTTAAGCTGAAATGTGTAACCCAGTTAGGAAAAAGGGAAAAGCACAACTAATTTACAGCTGTAATACAAATTATCTAAATTTAGGTGATTACAGTTTGATCAGACTTGTAACTTCAGAGTATATCAGGGCCTAACGCTGCATTAGACATCAGAATATACAGAGAGAAGTCAAATATAGTCATTTCCCAATTATCTCTATATATTTCTAGCAAATTTCTCATTAACCATGACAAGATGCAAACACTCTGTTGGCTCCATAAAAAAAATCCGCTATAATCCAGTTGGACTTATTAGCTCAGGTGCAGAACTACATAAATACACCTCTGCAGCTTCCAAAGACAATTTATGGCTGGGAACAATCTAGCTGCTTTCACATGGCAGCGAGCCGGAGCTGGTAAGACATCAGACCTAAGCTGGCTTCAGTCTCCACGGATAACACTCACTTTACTGGAAGCACTAACAAGCCCAGAACAGAGAAAACTGAGCAACTCTGGCTGAAGCCAGCCTAGATCTGGCACAAAGAAAGAACTAATAAATAAACCCAACCCAAACTGGCTCCAGTGCAGTCTGCCGAGTGCCTCATCGCTGTGCTTCCCAATATGCTGAGTTTAGAGCATTGCCTGGTTTGGGCACAACATTGCACAAACACACATCCACAGGTCTAGCGCTGTGTCTTGGAGCTACCCACAGCCTGGCGGCTTCATCTTCCCACCACTTTTAAGCCCTAATTAACATGGCAACCTACTCCAAGAATCTCTCTTTCTGGTTACTTGTCACACAATTATACCCTTCTCCTTAAAGGCAAAGTGAGTTAACAAACACCGTTCTTCAAAGACTGCTAACACAGAAGGAAAAAAAAAAGTGGGGAAAAAGAGAGACCCCCTCACTCCCCATTTCCAAGATAAAAAAACCAACAAAAAACCCTATGGAGCATTATGGATGCATTAGATGTCAGAGAATAAGCCCAGGGACCAGACTGCAGAAAAATTGTGTACACATGTCCCAAAATCTTGCTATATTCAATCAACAAAATTACACCTTAGTCTTCAGTTACGTGCTCCTGCTAATGGGCAGTGTATCCTGACTAATACAATTTGGATAAACCTAATTGTTTGAAGTGGGGTACTTTGGCATTGAATCTACATACAACTGGCACAACAGAAAGACAAAAAATTTCTTTGTATAGCAAACAGATTCAGTAAAAAAACAGTTATAAATTTAGAGGAAAATGAAAGAGCTGAAATACCACAACAACTACAGAGCAAAGGGAGGCAGTTCTTGAGACCATAAGAAAAAAAAGTGTTTTCATTGAGACTGTCAAGCTCTCATGTTATTGAGAATAGTGTTCTTGTTAGGATATTATCTTCAAGAGGCTGACACAATACAGTGTCCCCAACAGCTGCTTACAGGAGGGTCTGCCCATTCATTGCCTCATTACTTCCATGTTCAAAAGCTTTTGTCCACAATAGAATTGAGGATTATCTAGTATTTATTCCAGACAAAGTAATGTATGAGGAACTTGCAAAAATTGTAAGATGTATTTTACTCATAGATCACAACATGCCTATCACTTTGTTTTTAAACTAAGAAAATCTAATCATTATGAAGCTTTGCTGTAAGAACAAAACTAAATAAGCACATGCTCCAGTAAAAACTTAGCCAGTTGACTTTTTTCTTGAAAAGAATGTGTTAACACATTCAAATACAACATTTATACCCTATGTGAGGTAAGAAGCATGGGACTTAGAATGTGAATCAAGCATATGAGACCCAAAACTCAGAGTGAGCCTATGCATCTCCTATGCATCAAGCAATAAAACCAGATGTTAGTACTTCACAATTAGCCTTTTTTTAGCATGATGTATAATGTTATTTTCCCCCCAAGAGAATGACTTTATTGAAGAGTTCCCATAACATCAAGTCTGCTAAAAAAGAAAAAATTAAGAGAGAGAAAACTTTACATGGGTTAAGAACAGCTGCTGCCCAGTGATGTGATCCAGGATCAACCACAAGGAAAGCAGCCTTGCAATTCTACTAACACATCACACATCTCCACATCCCCATAGACAAAGTAATTTCTTTTTGTCATATTTATGTCAACCTATAAGGCAGCAAACTTACAGACTGCTCCTGGCAGTGTACGTAAAAATCTTTCAACACATCACATGCCAGCAATCTGCAGGGACAGATAACTAAGGAAAATAATCCCCCCATTTTGAAAAGAAAAATTTGTTACTGCAGTTTTTGATGTAGGAACATCTATTTTTGAACAAGAAAAATAACTAAGCAGTGTTTCACAGACTTCGACCAGATACAGGCTAAGAAAAAGAATTACCCTAATTATTCCAATAGACTTGCCCTTCCTAGTATCTCAAGTTAGAACCAAATACTCGACTGTGAGTTGTCTTGCAGGTTTGGCATACCTGTATGTCCCTCTAGTCTCAAACTGGGAAAACACTGTAGATAATACTAGGGCTAGGCACAAAATAAATATATACAGAATTACAGTAATCAAAACCTGATTTATAATTTACAATACAAAGTTGTGGGTTCAAATTTATAGTTCCATTCCCTTGTAATGTAATCACCAGCATTAGCCAACTTCCAAAAAAGTTGTATTAACATGACTCAAGACAGCAACTATAGTCAAAGCTACTTTAACACATTTCCAAATCGCGAACATAAGCTGATGAAAATGTAAATCTGGTCCATTTCCTTAACTGTCTCACATTATACTACATTTAACTGTATGTGTTATTATAATTTGCTGGTTTTTCACTGAATAAGACTAAAACCAAACCAACAGGAACTCCTAATAAAAATTTTTCAATTCTACATTAAAGTCTCAAATACACTTGTTTTAGTAACTTTCCTGTAAACAGAGTTTAAATAATTTTATTATCCTTTCCCAGGGAAGACGATCACTTCTTTGGTAACATGAAGCTCATTATATCTCAGAGACAAACACTTTTCAATGACAGACCAAAGCTTCCATAAGCCTTTACACAAGAGTGACTCAAATGGAAATTACTATCTGGAAAAATTTACTAGGTTAAATTAATGCTTCTCAACGAAATAACTGTTTCATATAGTAAACACATTATTTTCCTAACATAGTAATGTTGTGCAAACACCATGTTGCCTACTCATAACGCCTGTGCTGACAAAAATCCTACTGTTGGAACTACTGTTGTCCATGTTTGCAGGGGTAAATACAATTATTTGCTCTCCTCTAGGATCACTACTGGCAAAGTGAGCAATGTTTCTACAGGAAACGCATAGTCTATTTTGATAAATCGTGCCTGACAAGCTTGGTGACCTTCTATGTCGAAGTTACAGTGTTGGTGGATAAGGGAAGGGTAACTGATGTCATTGACCTGGACTTGTGCAAAGCATTTGACACTATTCCACACAACATGCTTGTCTCTAAACAAAAGAGACATGGATTTGACAGACAGACCACTCGGTGGACAAGGAATTGGCTGGATGGTCACACTCAAAGAGTGGTGGTCAACAGCTCAATGTCCAAGTGGAGACCAGTGACAAGTGACGCTCCTCAAGGTTCAGTATTGGGATTGGCGCTGTTTAACCTCTTTGTCGGCGACATGGACAGTGGCATGGAGTGCACCCTCAGCAAGTCTGCCAACGACACCAAGCTGAGTGGTACAGATGAAACGCTGGAGGGAAGGGATGGCATCCAGAGGGACCTGGGCAAGCTGGAGAGGTGGGCCCATGCGTACGTCATGAAGCTCAACAAAGCCAAGTGCAAGGTCCTGCACATGAGTCACGGCAAATCCAAGCACAAATACAGGCTGGGCAGAGA
>NW_009595050.1:0-43504 GCF_000690535.1 Cariama cristata
TCCCTTCCAACCAAACCATCCTGTGATTCGATGTGCCAAGTCACCGGGAAAATGGGCTCATTTGAGTGACAACCTGAGCAACAATAAGATCTGACTATAGCCTACCAATGACCCCCTGTCAGAGGAAGAAATGTTAGCCATCTATGAAGGAATCTGGGCAGCATTTGAAATAGTGGCAGTGGAATCAGAAATGCTGCTGGCCCCTCACTTGCTGGTACTTCACTGTTTGCTGAAAGGAGAAATGCCTTTGACTTTCTGCACAATAAATGTGGCCTGGAATAAATGGACTCATGAGGGGAAACAGGGATGCTCTGGCCTAGTGGAGGAGTTGCTGGATTGGTCCAAATGTCATGACTTTTGGGGTGTCACCCAAGGTATTGCCACATGCTCAAGAAGTCCTGAAATATGACAGGCTTTATGCCTGTAATATGCCCCTTTTGCTAACGGTTCTTGCCTAATTGTTGGCTATTGGTGAAGATAGAAGGCTGTCATTTGGAATCCTGACCAACAGGTGATAGAAGTTGATGGAGGTGAAGGACAGCCAAGTCAATATGCAGAAGTCCAAGCTCTAAGACTGGCCATTGATGCAGCATTATAGTGGAAACAGCGCAGATTTTACCTGACTCCTGGATGGTGGCCGGAGCCCTCTGGGACTGGCTTACACAGTGGAAACAGGAACTGGCAGGGATGAGGGAGACCTGTTTGGATAGCTGCCTTGTGGAAGAACATCACACGGGATTTGAAAAAAACTCCATGTATGTGTATGACACGTCATTAGCTACATCCCAGAGGGAAGAGCCACTGAAGAACAAATCAGCAACTATCGATCAGACCCCAAACTACTGAAGTTACTGCAGTCAACAGTGTCCTGGACTGGGAACGTAGAGCGGATCTATTTGTAACTTAATGGGCTCGTGAAACATCTAAGATGAGATTCCACCTGTCTCTGGGCAAGAGACTGAGGAGTGATTTATCTAAAGATTCCATTCTACAAGTAATAAAGGTATTTTAAATTTGGTCGTTAGTGAAAAAAGCTGAAGCACAAAAGGTATTGAAAGTGTGAAAACTGTCATTTAAACTACCAGATTGGAGATGTGTGGAAAGGAGACTACATTGAACCTTTGTGCAGGCCTAGTAGGGGGAGTAAATATATCCTAGCTATTTTAAAGAAATGACTGCAAGCCGGCTGGAGGCTTGCCCAGTAGCCTATGCCACTGCTAAAAGCACTGTAGGAGGTCTTGAAAAAGAAATTTTGTGGAGAAATGGTACACTAGCTCACAGCTCTGGGCGATGCCATCATTGTCACCCAAGCAGACTATTTAAAAGAAGAGATCCTGACAGAGTGCCTCAGAGGCCTTGATCCTGACTGTCTCTGGAGAGCTTACTCACCCCAAACTGATGAGGTGCTGACCAGTAGGGTTGAGGGTTGTCAGGCTCTTGTAGGTCATAGTCACTGTATAGAGCAAAAGTAGAGTAACGGGTCATTCTGCATCCCAAGGCATGCATTACAGATCTGCTCTGAGCTCATGTCTGGTTGACTGTGAACAAAGTAGTCGGAGTGGCTGGGATTCCCAAAAGATCGTTCTACCTGTATTTTTCCTTAGAGAAAAGGAAGCCTGAGAGGTGGATGTCCATTCATTTGAAGTGTTGTCCCCGAATAGCTGCCGAGGTCGTAGGACTGAATCAGTATTTCTTCCCTGCGGTGGATATTGTCCACTGGTGGGCTGAGGGACATTATCATGCCACTTGTAGGTGGCATAAATGAAATACCAGCAAGGCTTTTGTATGTGTGGTGTTAAACTGGTGATGATGGGTGGATCATTAATATGCTACCGTGATTTGTAGGAGGCTGATGAAAGGTCAGTGTGATGATTCCTAAATGGGCCTTGAGATGAGAAAGGAAAAATCTGAGGAAGCGGCCCTTCCTTCAGAAAGCATGTGTTGTAGCGCAAGGCGTGGATGTGTTGGTCTGCGGACTGGAGTGAACTAGCTGAACGGCCTGTAATGGAAATATGAGGAGCCTCAGTACCAACCATTCTGATCTGTTTACCTGTTCCTGCTACAGCAAATTCTTGGTTAATGTACGTGTGGCTGTAAATCGTTTCTGAGTACTTTTATTGTGTGTTCTGCAACAAATGGAGCTCCCTGTGCTTAGCAGTCAATGTAGAGTAGAAGTCAAGTGTGGAAGTAGTTGTGAAAGTTGATGCTGTGGCCATAGCTACTTTGCTCAGTGTAACACAAAGCATATTGTATCCCAGCTCAGAATGAATAGAACTTTACTTCCAGTGCAGACAAGACCACATTTTAATTTTTTTTCCCAAGTTACCTTTTGTGAATAATGACGTGCAGCTAAATTCAGAATGGTGGTTTCTGTATATTTAATGCAGTATTTTGCTTCAAGCTTTTTTCATGTAATCTTCTGTAATACAGAAGTTTATATATATATATCTCTGTATATTTACGACATACATACACACTATGTCATATATACTTTTTTTTAATACATTTGCAGAATTGCTGATCCTGTATGGCCAATTATACCTCAAACCTTCTGCGAAGATTAATAGAGTCTTGGTGGCTAGGATAATTCACACACTTACGAAGGGGTACTGCTTCCAAACTGATGGGTTGAGTTCTGATATGTTTATCTTCTTTTCAAAAGCAATGCAGTGTGCGAGGTACGTTGCAAGTGCTCCTTTTGTATGCTAATACTTACTTTTAGAGAATAACTCATTGTAAGTATTTGGGATTAGACTTGAGTGATAGCAGATAATACTTCTTTAGACGTATTTTATTCTGTCTTTGAACGCCAATTTAATAAATTCTTTAAATTTTAATAACTTCTGCATTTGTTAGGCAAATAATATCTGAATATAGTTACTTGCTAGTATTTACATTTAAACAATCCCTGTGAGAAGAAATAAGATTGTTTCTTCTGGAAGTTTGGTGTTTGGTTTATGTTGCAGGCAGGAGAAGAATGCTGCAGGCCTGGATCATATTGTTGGAGCAATGAATATCTTCTGCAATAAGTTTGCTGTCAACTGTCGCATACAGATTTGTAAAGTAGGGGAAGAAATTTTGCCTACTATACTTTATATATGGACTCAGTATAGACCAAAGGATTCCCTGAAGGAATCAATAATTGAGTTATTTCGTCTCCAAGTTCATATTCATCATCCGAAGGGGGCAAAAACTCAGGAAAAAGGTACAATAAAAACTCCCCGTTTTTTTTCTATCACTGTATGTAATTGTTGGAATTATTGTGCCAACTTTCTGAATTTTGATACTGAGTCTTGGGAACATTAATGAGAGTGATGATTACTTGTAAGTAGTTTTATGCTGTAGGTTAATATTGAGTGAAAGTGAAAACGAGTTTTCAGATTGTATGCACTAAGAGAATATTAATTGTATTAAGTCCTGTAAAGGTTGATTGGGTTTTTTATCAAAAGGTGATTTTAATTACTAAATCAAAACACAAAGTCTTTGGGGAAGGGAAAGAATAGTTTAGATTGAGTTTAGATTGCCTCATGTATTCATGTCTTACCGGGTTTATTTAAGCCCAGAAATTACTACTATGGTCTAAGTCTGACTTTACTGTGTAAAATTAATCAGAGAACATCACTCAGTAATTGTGTTTGTCTGTCATGGCCTATTTCAGTTATAACATTATTTTTTTAAGAATAATTTTTTTTTTTACTTTGTCTACTAATGGCAAAGAGTTTATAATTAGTCCGAATTTATCCATTGAATTTCATTGTAGTCTTTCCAGTTAGATAAAGAATTGTTTATTAGAAACTTTATTCCTACCCTAATTACTTGTATACATGAATTAAATTCTCTCTTAACTTTTTTCACTTTTTTACTTCATTCTCCATTATAAGACTTGTTTCGCAGGCCTACATTTGTTAAGCTTTGTATGCTTTACTCTGATTTTGGCTGTATTTTGCATCCTTTAGGTAGGTTTACATAGTGTATCAAGTTAGGTGGTACATATTACCTTTTAATTGTTTTGCATGTGCAGGTGCATATTACTCAACCAAATGGCAAAGTATCTTACATAACCTATATGATCTGCTGGTGAATGAAATAAATCTCATCAGTAGTAGAGGGAAGTATTCTTCAGGCTCACGTAATATTGCTGTAAAGGAAAATTTGATTGAGTTAATGGCTGATATTTGTCATCAGGTAACATTTTTATTTGAATATCAAGTTGACTCTATATTTACTGTGTTGTATGTTTTGCTTTTTAAAGTAGTATGGCTTTAGCATTTCCTCAGAATCATTTACTGAAGTATAAGAACCATTTGTCTGTGTTCCATTGTGTTTAGTTGTTAATTTTTCTGCAGTTTAGAAATGTGTGGACTCCTAAATTATACTAAGTTTCACTAGTGTTCCTTATTAGAGTATAAGCAGAGGTTCTGTTGTAGTAAAGAATAATAAATAATAATTCTGGTTGCCTTTTAAGAGGCTTTATGCACTGTAAAAAATGGACCGGTTTAGTCTGACATTTCAGTTTTCCTGTAAATACAACCTTTTTTAATTTGCATACTTTTTAATTTCTCTTTATAAAAGGTTTTTACAGAGGATACCAAAGTTCTGGAAATTACCCAGTCGTATGCCCTTTCACTAAGAGAGTCCAGTGATGAAACAGTACCAAGCAAGCGCAGGAGGATTGAACTAGGCTGGGAGGTAATTCGAGACAACCTGCAAAGATCCCAGAAGGATTTTGATGTCATACCTTGGTAATAACATCTTTTCATGAAACAAGTATCACCACAGACATATTTTTACATTTAAATGTTCTCCTGAATATGTTGTGCTTTCAAATTAGGTGTCTGCAAATGCTCTAATTATGTATCTAAGCACTAAGCTGAGATTCTCACAGTGTTTGGAAAGTAGTCAGTAGTGTTCTTGGCGCTCTTGCTTTAAAAACTTTGTTTCTTTGGTTTTGTAAGAAATAATGAATGAGGTCTGGTAAACTGTGTCGTAGTGTATAAGATATTCCTGCCTCTGATTTTTTTACCTGTCTTTTGTGCTAGATATTATCAGTCTTTATGTAAGTGTTGTGTGTCTGATCCAGTTTATGAGTGTTAGGAACGTAACATGAGATTTACTGCTGTCTTAAACTGGCTGTCTCATAGGACAGCAACCACTAACAGTTTGGCCATTTTGGACTAGTTCACACAGTTTGCTGTAATACCTGGCCTGACAACTGTGAAAGTGCAAGGCCCAGCACCTTAGCTTCGACCTTGATTGAAGAGTATTTTGTTTGACATGAGGGACTTCTGAACTGGAAGTATAGCATAGCTACGTCTCCTTCCACTGACTGCCGCAGAAGAAGGACTCTGTAGCAGAGAGTGTAGCAGGGAGTCAAGTCGTTGTTAAAAGACTACAGCTAGACTTTTCCAGAACTTACTGGTTGTAGTCCTAAGCCCAAGAGTGTTGACTTTTTAGCTAAAATAGGTTACACTGGATGTTTTTTGCTGTTACTTTTCCTCTCTGTCTTTCTGACTTTTCTTGGAAACTGCTGTACAAGATACCAGAACAGTGTAGCTGCTTGTGAATTGGGTCCTGAGCTGGGGCAGCAGGTTTGTGTATGTGCTTATTGGTCGCAGTATTCAGGCAAAGTGACTGTTTAGGATCCAGTTGAGAAGCTGACATGCCATTTGGTGTGGAGGTGGCAATCTCCTAGAAATAGTATAAGTACTGTAATTTACTAATTTGAGTAGAGTTGCAACCATTGCTGTGAGCAAAATCCTTCCAACTTACTGTCCCTAGCTTAACATTTTGTTCATTTGATAAATTTTATTTTTCTTACCTGCAGAGATGTTGTAATGTTTCCTGTTTATGTAATTTCACCCTTGAGGTCACTCCCTGGGTCAGAATGTCTAACAGGCTAGTCTAGAAGACGGAGAAAAATATTTTTTTTGCCTGAAATTTTCTTCCCTTGTGGTCAGAAATCAGTGAACTCAGCTTGTAAGAAATTAGAAATCAGAGAGGTCAGCTTGTAAGAAATTATTAATGATAGTGAGGCTAGACAAGCAGACTTTACAAGTAAAACCAGTAGAAATACTGAGTCTTTAACCAGTGATAGTGAACAAATCAGCTCAATACTGGAAAGTATAAATGTGAAATAACAATCGGAGAATGCTTTGTTTGTTCATTTACTTGTGAAGATGCAAATTTATGTATGTTTGATATTAATTGCTTCACTCTGTGTTTTCAAGGTTACAGATTACAGCTCAATTAATATCAAAGTATCCCATGAGTCTTCCTAACAGTGAGCTACCTCCCTTACTCAATGTACTTCACCAGTTACTGCCTCAGCAGCGCCGAGGAGAAAGGACCCCGTATGTGCTGAGGTGTCTTACGGAGGTAGCTTTGTGTCAAAACCAGAAAACTGATTTGAAGAGCACTCACAAGTTGGAGCTTCAGAGAACCTGGGCAAAGATTTGTTCTCTTACCGTTCGTAGCGTAAGTTTACAGCAAATTGAAGTGGAGAGCTTTGGGCTACTTGGAGCTATGATTCAAGGAAACCTTGTTCTAACAGATAAAGAACTCTGGAAGATATTTTCAGGACCTGCATGCAAGCCTTCAAGGTAAAATGGGAAGCAAGGATAATATTTTCTGTCTGATTCGCATTGTTCTTTACTGTGCAACCGAAACCACTGTCTTATTGAAATACAACAATATTATTGTTGTTGCTGTTAAGAACTGCCCACGTTTGTGTTTTAAGCATTTGAAACAGGCATAAATACATACATAAGTCTGAAAGCAGAGGCAGAAGAAGAGAGGCAAGCATCTTCAAATTTAAAATTGACTAAAGATGTAAAATGGACTAAAAATTTAACATCTGACTGAAAGAGATGTTGTTTTTTTGTAGTTAAAAAGTATGTTTTCTTCTAAATGGATTTTGATTCCGAAATGAGTATTCTGAAACAGTCTTTAACACAGACAGGAAATGTCTCTAATAGCCAAAATGTGGCTTTTGAAAATGCAAAGATTCTAATAAAGCAGTTTTCCAGTATGTGTGCTTATTAACTTGCTTATGTACTTGTTGCTCCATGAGCATGCAGAAGTACTGACTTTGCTTTAGAATGCTGATCAACAAATACCACATTGTTTCTCATAAATGCCCTGTATTCCATTTTTATTACAGTTCTGCTATACGTTGTTTATCATTAGTGATGTCTGCCTATTCGGTGCCAGAAAATTTGGACGTAGGAATGGAGCAAAATAATTGTGAAAGAAATCTGGATACTGTGTTAAAGGAGGCAATAATGAAATGGGTACTGTCCTGCTATTTGGAGGAAGAAATGGAAGAATGTACAGAGTTGCCTCCTGTGCTCTGCAGGTAGAGTCTTTGTGGCATAATTTTATACGTAAGCTCACCCTATAACACAGAAAATTGTGCAGGGAAAAGTGGATTTGCAGAATTGTATTATGTTAATACTTTAGTAGAATTTATAGGATTTTTGAGCTTATTGTAGAATGTCATTCTGGGGATGTAATTTACTTATCTGTCCATAGCATAGCAGATACCTGAACTATGTGTTAGAAATCTTAAGTGAAAACTTAAGCTTCTTTGAAGATACACTATTAACCTGGTTACTCACAAAATCACAGAGTGGTCAGGGTTGGAACAAACCTCAGGAGATCATCCAGTCCAACCCCCTGCCAAAGCAGGATCACCCACACCAAGTTGCACAGGATTGTGTCCAGCCAGGTTTTGAATCTCTCCAGAGAAGGAGAATCCACAGCCTCTCTGGGCAGCCTGTGCCAGTGTTCGACCACCCTCAAAGTACAGAAGTTCTTCCTCCTGTTCAGGTGGAACTTCCTGAGTTTCAGTTTGTGCCCGTTGCCCCTTAACCTGTCGCTGGGCACCACTGAAAAGAGTCTGGCCCCGTCCTCTTGACACCTGCCCTTAAGGTATTTATAAGCGTTGATGAGATCCCCTCCAAGTCTTCTCTTCTCCAGGCTGAACAGACCCAGTTCCCTCAGCCTTTCCTTGTGAGAGAGATGCTGCAGTCCCCTCTTCATCGTTGTTACCCTCCGCTGGACTCTCTGGTAGTGCCCTGTCTTTCTTGAACTGGGGAGCCCAGAACTGGACCCAGCACTGCAGATGTGACCTCCCCAAGGCAGAGTAGAGGGGGAGGAGAACCTCCCTGGACCTGCTGGCCACACTCTTCCTCATGCACCCCAAATGTTTGGGTGCGCTTCAGGAATCCCAAGACCTTGTCTGATTGCAAGAAAATACAGAACAGTTTTCTTTTTTTACAGTGATTTTCCTCATCTTGTATTGCAAAAAATTCTTGTGAGCCTTACAATGAAGAACTGTAGAGCTGCCATGATTTTTTTCCAGAATGATGCTAACTGGTATGTTTTTAAATCAATCATTATAGATACTTAAGCTTCTTATATTTGTCATTGTAGCAAGCAGAGATAATTAAATGCATAATTCTCAAGCTCTTTCGCATCTTTCTGTACAACATCTTTCAGACCGCATAAAAATAGTAGTGCTTTTGCAATTTGTTAAGATGCTTTAAGCAGACGTTAAAATAGTCTCTTGCTGACAGAGTCAAAGCTTCAGATACTGAACAAAATAGCTTATAAGGAATGTGTCTTTCATGTCTCTTCAGCAATACAGCTAAATATTTGTCTCTTTATGCTTAAGTGCATTAGGTATTTTTAACTCATTACAATTATGTTTTTCGAATAACTTGTAACTTTATACAAATATGTATTCATGCTTTTAAACATTACCTTCCATTCTAAAGGAAGCATATATTTTAAGAGTATTCTTGAAGATAGATACTAAGTAGAAAGTTGGCTAGATGCTTGTTGTTCATATGTCTTCATGCCACTCCACCTATATTTGTTACTTGAGTGTGTTGGAGTCACTCCATGAATGCTGTTGCATCTTTCACTGGTGCATATGTTTGAGCTCTTGGACTGTATCCGGTTTCCTCTTAATGAAACTAAAATGTGTATCTTCTGATGGAAGAGAAGACTTGCCTCCTAGAAGTTCAAAATACTAGTTTCAAGGGGTTTGTGAATTTCTGCTCCAATTGTGTAAAGTAGGTTGAGGTCAGGCATCTTAACACAAACCAGATGCTTCTATATGAACTATAGTAGAACATATGATCTCTGTGCAGGCTTCATTTTTCCTTGCAGTTGCTTCAGACAGAGCTAAAATAGTAGTATCCATTCCATAATGAAAGTCACCTCAGAAATTAAAGATCAACCAGAGTTTGGAAGCACAAAAAGATAAAATATTTTATTTTGCTTTTGTTTATTTCTTGTATTTAAATAGTAGTTTTAAAGACTTGTATACTTGGTGCTAAAGTAAAAATTATGTCTCTTCTTCAAGTGTGCAACACTTGCAAGGGAAAGAAGAAAATAATTTTTCTGATGTTGAAGAGCTGTATCTGCAGACAACATTTGATGAAATGGATATTTTCACTAACTTTGCAGTAAATGTTGCAGATAAAAATGTGACTGGTTCAAGACTTGCCATCAACCAAAATCTTAGGGAGACACTGGAGTACTGTCTTTTAGCAATGTCAGAAAAGCTGTTAAGCAGCTGTGCTCCTAAGGTAAGTTAGAAATTGCTGTTACATTCTTCTATTTGAGCTCCCAAACAATGTGTTTTCAAGGCAAAGTATATAGATTTTCATTCCTTTTGCTGCTAAAAATGAACCAGAAGCATTTAAAAAACTGCATCCAATAATACAAAATAGAAAAGTCTGTATTTCTTTACATCGTTGGCAAAATATCCATAGTTTTCATATGTACGTGGGAATACGTAGAAGCTGCATAGAAGTGGAAGTGTGTCCAAAGTTGCCACATAAACCACTGTTACCCTGCTTTTTGTGATGTTGGTTTCAACTTCTGTGCCCCTGTAATGCTTTAAGCTCTCGGCACTTTTCAGCCAAGACGCAGAGGTCTCAAATAAGTTTTATAAAAAGAGGCAGCTGTGTAATGGAGTAATTGTAAAGAAAGCTGCAAATACGGGCTATATGAGCAAGAGCACAGCCAGTGCTCGAGGGAACTGATTATCCCCCTCTACTTGGTGCCTTTAGACGGCCTCTGAAATACTGCATCCAGTTTGGGGCCTCCCAGTACAAGACAGACATTTAGTGCACTCAATGGAGGACACTGAGATGGTGGAGGCTCCAGCACGTGATCAGTGAGGAGACACAGAGGAGACTGGGCTTGTTCAGCCTGGAGCAGAGATGGCTTTGGGGGAGCCTGCCAGTGCCTATAAGATTGTCTAGAAGACACAGCCACGTTCTTCACAGCGACCTACTGCAGGAAGACGAGAGACAGCAGGCAGAGTCAAGACAAGTTCACGCTGGATACAAGAATAATTTTGTCTACCTAAGGATAGTCAGGCAGTAGCACAGGTTGCCGAGCCTGAGAGGTTGTGCAGTCTTCATCCTTGGAGGTTTTCAAGTCCTGACTGGATCAAGCCTTGAGTAACCTGTTCTGACCTCAGAACTGTCCCATCTGTGAGCAGGAGGTTGGACCAGAGATCTGCTGAGGTCTCTTCCAGCCTGAACTATCCTGTGATCCTGTTTGTATCTTCCACATGTTGAAACACCACAGAATCTCTCCTTTGGAGAAAAATCTTGACTTGCAGAGGAAGAGCCACCACATAATGGTACAAAGTTTGTGGAAACAAAAGCAGCAGGCTTTCTAGACTTCCAGTTCCTTTTGACAGGCTAGCTTTGGTTTTAGTGTAGTGGTGTGCCTTCCTTGCAATTCATTGCTAAGGTCCTGTAATATTTGGTGAACCAAAAGAGGCAGTACCAAAGTCTGAAACAAGGTACTGGCAATTGGGAGCTATAAAACTTGTCCCTGGTTTTGTATCTGTAACAACAGCATGTATGCATAAGTTTTCCCATCTTTTTTTATAGATACCTGCTTTTCAAGAATGTGATAGCAACCCCTCTTAGTCTCCCTTCCTGAAAAAGCAAGACAAATAATTATTTGTCTGCTCTTTCACCTCCTTTGATCCAAATAATTTAGACAGGTAAAAAGCGATCTCTGAAATGCTCCTGCAGTAAGCTTGCATGCATTTACAACCACCTATGCCATTTGTTTGTTGACACAGTAGCTGCTAAGAGGCAACTTATGAATTTACTAAGATCTGAAGAGGCAGCAGTAGGAATGTGATACAGTTGCTGATTAGCTCATACTATCTCTTGTCCTGGCAGGAGGTAAAAGAGATAAACAGAGCACATGGGAAGAGCTGGAAGTATTGCTATGATGGAATCTGAAGGAGAGGGAGAATTTAAAGTATTGTGAAGGAAGGAGGCGTAAGGGCCATGGAGCATACAGAGAACGTTATAACGGGGAGAGGCAAAAGGACTTGTTAGGGAACTCGGGCAACTGCGATTCAAAACACTAGGATACAAATCTTCGTTATTTCAGTGAAACTTGTATATAAAAGTGTTTAAAAAAGACTCTAAAGAATTCTGTATTTTGGTGAAAAAGTTAAATGATAAACCACTGGTATTTATAGTGTTTATTTGATTTAGTCTAAGGTTGTTGCTGCAGAACACCTTGTCCGATGTGTCAGTCTCTTGGCTGGTGTTCTTGGTTGCTATTGCTACACTGGTATATTTAAAGAAGAGGATGCCTGTAAATCAGAGTTGTTCCGGAAGGCTACGGTAAGTGGCAATGCCTTTGGGAGCTATTAAAAATGAACTATTAAATAGAAAATAATTTAAAAAATTCTAATCATATTGACATATTTTCAGAGAATGAATATTTCCACTGGATTCTGCTTTAAAAAAGGCAGTTGAGGGAGATTTAAATATGTTACTGCTGCTGAGAATTGCTGAGCTTCTGCCAGTACACCAATGCATCAGTTTTGCAGTGGAGAGTATTCTAAATATTGATAGATTCCTGAGTCACCCCTTTTAAAAAAATAAAATAATCATGGACATGTGGACAAAGGACTACTTAGAGGATAACAAGTCCTTTCATGTATAGGTCCTTTATGCAGGAATTTGTTAAGATCATTTGATGGTTTAAACCAGTATGAAGACAGCTACTATTATTATTGTTACTATTACTATTACTGCTACTGTCAGGTGGTTTCTTGCTTAAATATGGAAACCGAAAACTTACACATTATGGAGCGATGCTGTATTTTTCTTCTGTGATGAAAATACCAATGTTTCAGGCAGGTCTGGGCCGTCTTTTTGTCACTTCTGGAGAAGAATGAGTGAAACAAAAAGAAAAAAAAAGTCCAAACTCATTGATAGACACTATAAATAACAAAGCTGTATGAATGAGAATCATGTCCTTTTGTCTCTGTGTGTCTGCTGTGTATGTGCCAATGTATAAAGTACTGCAACTGAGGTATTTTAACTGTGTTGTATTTTTCTAGTCTCTCATTCATTATGCTGGAGAAGGCGTTTCTCAGTCTAAAAACAAACTAAATGAAGATGCCCAGATCAACTCACTGAGGACTTTGATAATGCATTGTACAAAATGTTTATGCAATTGTACCAAGGTAAAGTTTATAAAGGAACTTGTATTTCTTTCTTCATTAATGAGATCACAAAGTTGAATATCATACATATGGTACCTGAAAAAAATGAATCAACCTGTCTGTACATCTTGCTTTCTTACAGAACAGTGCTAATAAGATGCTGTCTAATATATTCCTGCGTTTGTTAACATCAAAATTTATGAATGATCTCGTAGATATTTGCAAAAATCTGGTAAGTATGTTCTGTCTGTTTCTAAATGCAGTGCTCTTCTATAAGAGGATTGTTTTTACAGTATAATAATTCGGAGGCAAACCAAATGAGATACTTATTACTGAAAAGATAAGTCAAAATACATTGAGTTTCCTAGAGAATTCGTAACTGGAGACATTTCTATTTAACATTTGAACACAGACGTAGGGGAAAAATGAGAGCAGATGGATAACATTTGATCAAGGTTACCATGCCAGCTCACATTAAAAAGCAAATTATGTTATTTTTGGAAAATTTTTTATACTGTAGTAGAGTAAAAGTATATACAGGTTTTATGCCACAGAAAGAATTTCTGTAATGCATGACGTTTAACTTTAAATGTACTTGTAGTAAAGTTTTAAAAGCTTCTTTTTATTTTGTAGTTTAATGGACTTATTTGCCTTAAACACTTTAAAGGTGTTTATTATACAGGTATTACACCTGCTAACTGTAAATGATTCTCCTTTCTCACTAAGAAAAGTAAAAGGGTGGCACAGCACTGTGTTTAGCAGAAGTCTTAAAACTTCTCTTTTTGGCATATTGTCCTGTAGTCAGGTCTAGGTGGGCAAAATCCCTTGTTTTTTCAGGTGAAGAGAAGCTGAGAGTCTTAACCTTCTGGTAACTTGTTATCTGGTGGGGGAAGTAGAAATTAGTGTGCTCTCAAAAAGGCCATATGCCTTCCTTTCACTTCTCTGTAATTATGAGGTACAGTGAGAAGTTTGTGAGTCTTGTAGAGAGAATTGTTTTTCAAATGCTAACAATGTCCTTGGTACCATCTAAAACAGAAAGACTAGTATCCTAAAGAGAATAGTTGAAATCAAACAATTCATGTGTGTAGAAGACAGGTTTATCACAAAGGATGAAATTCATCAGTTCAATGTAGCCCTTATTGTCTTCACTCGTCCTAGTTCACTGGGAAACTGTAGTGTATTTCCTTGTGTTATGGCTGTGGTGTTTTTCTTGTCCTTAAAAGCCAACTTCAAAAGGATGTGGTGTTTTTGTCAGATGACATTTACTGGAAGACCAAGTGAACTGGGAGAAGTGGATCTAATGGGGAATGATCCTGAGGAGAGTATAATGGAAGTAGATAACCAGGTATCTGATGATCTATTTGATGATCATTCGGTGACTGACATCAGTGATACAAATGAATCTGGTGAGATGCAAAATGTAACAGGTAAGTCTTCTCTGTGTCCAAAAGTATTTGCAAAAGCTTGTTTTTACAAATTGCTCTTTGCTTGCAAGACAGTGAGGTACAAAATTGTGCTGCTTTATTAATAGTTGAAGCGGGTAATGGTTGAACCAGGTACTTTCTGAACAATAGTAATTCTTTGGTACCTCATTAGTGTTTTAGAGATGTTAATGATGTGTTGTAGCTCATTTGGGAAGAAGTTTATTTTTTATTTTATAAATAGTGAAATATAAGCAGAGAAGCTAGCTAACTTGTTCAATGTCAAGCAGAAGTTTTGGCAAAGAAGTGACTAGAAAGTGTGTCTGTAGGATATCTGTCTCTGTCATTGGACTGTGCTTAATTGTCTTAGAAGTAGTCCTATTTAACTTTTCTCCTTTTCCTGATCAGTAATTCTTGACAAGTTCAGCTTGCTTATATCTCTGGTCCTGTAGAGGGACAGGAGCATGAACCTGTCTGTTTATTCCTTTTAGAAACTACAACTACTGATGTTCTCTTTTGTTTTAAATTCTTTCTTAAAATGGTGTGTATCTTAGTTTTTAATCAGGACTATGTCTTCTGTTTATTATTGAATGAGAAGGAAATCAGGGTGTTATATTAATGCCACAAACAGCAGCTGTTCTGTTTTCCCCATCATGTTGAATAAGTGTCTTTAGAAGTATCTTCTCCAACCATCCGATAAATAACTCTCATAAATAAAGTTTGCAATTGCAGAAGGTTACAAGAGTTCTAAATGTGACAGGAAAATGGCATTTGTAACTATTTCTTTTAGGTTATAACTGGAATTTCAATAAGGATATTAACGTAGTAGTAATTGTCATCCTTTCAATTTTGGGGAGGCTTTGAACATGTAGTTTAAAATATATCCTAAGTTATAGTTAACCACAAAAGAACAGAGCTGCAGATGGTTCTGCTGAGTTCATTGTAACCTTGATGGAGAAATAAGCCATATTTATGGGCACAGAAAGTTAAAAGTCATTGTTTTAGAGACGGCCTTTGTAGAAGTGGGAAATTTACTCAAGAAGCTGTTACTGATGCAGTGACTGCTCAATAACAGATACATTTAAACGTTGTTAGTACTCTATCTATTCTGAGAACTTAAATTAGTTTTGTAAAGACCTAAAATGTTACCAACTTTTTTATTGTCCTTGGAGAAGTATTTCTTACACGAAAATCTTATTTTCAGGTGCTTTGAGCCCGTTAGCTGAAGAACAGTTGACAAAACAGGATTTACTTCTCCTTGAAATTCTGAGGTTCTTATGTATTTGTGTAACTACAGTCCAAATTCAGACAGTGAGCTTCCGAGCCTCTGATATACGAAGGAAGCTGTTAATGCTTACTGACGGCAGTGTCTTTGATAATGCTAAGCCATTGCATCTGCACGTGGTGAGTGTGAGCTTTTTTTACAGCTGACCGACCTCTGTACTGTTTTTAAATTTGTGTATTCTTGTCTTTCTCTTGTCATCGGTCTCCTGAGAAGACATTAATAAAATGTCTACTTTTAGTGTTTTTAAGTGCGCTGTGGTTGGGGAGAGAGGAGTCAGAATTTGTAAGCCAGAAAATAAAGAGTTGAGAAGTATAAACATCTTGCCTTTATCATTAATTATTTGTTAAATAGCTAGAAATGGTCTCTGTAGTAGTCTAAGATCTGTGTTTGAGTTTACAACAGAAATATTTTTGACTGCCAAAACTAAAAATTTCATGAGCCGTATTACTGTGTGACAGTCTTTGCATGAAAAGATGATCGGAGTCTAACATGTAAGAGCTGACAATAGGTATCCTTGCTGTGTGATTTCATGTCAGAGTTACTGAAAATGTTTTATAATTTTTCTGTTTGTCTACTCATTTTCATAAATACTATTTTCCATTTTGGTTCTTTTTTTTTTTCATTCCTCAGTACTTGGTCCTTTTGAAGGAGCTTCCTCTTGAAGAACATCTCTTGCCTGAAGATGAGGTTCTTATGCTTCTTAGGCCACTTTCGTAAGAGAGAAACTATTCAGCATGTATTAGAGCTATTTTAGTTCAGAAGTTAGAGGATTTGGGGGCTGTTTAGTGTTTCAAGATGTTTTTTCTTTTTTTCACAGTGCTGTGTGTTCTTTGTACCGTCGAGATCAAGAAGTTTGTAAAGTAATTCTGAGTAATTTGCTTCCTATAGCAGTAGAGTTGGCCCAGTCCAGCACACGTGCTGAAGAGTCAGGGGATGCCCAAGGACAATTTTTGACAGTTGTTGAAGCCTTTTGGTATGTTTTATCTATTTAATCCAAAAGTCTGTTGGGCATAAAATTTTGAACCTTGCTATCAGTATGAAGACTGTAGTGCTGTTTTGTGTCTTGCTGTTGGTATCCTATGATATCTTTATGCAGCATTTAACTTTCCAGATTTTCTGTGTCATGCTTTATTTGTAGCAAAGAATCATATCGTCCCTAAGATAGTGTTAGAACAATAAATCCTACACTGTTGTATATTAGCAAAGACTGATTGTACTCTGAAGTGGATCAGTAATTATAACAAATGATAACTTCAGCAACCAAAAATGAATATTGTTTACAAATGTAGATTATCAATAAAAATGTCAAATCCTCCCAAACATGCCTATTGAGCACAAAAGAATGAACTGTGAGCAGCAGAAATGAACTTGTTAGACTTTTCCTCAAAATTGTTGGCAACTTTTTCTTTTATTCACATCTTCCTTATTTTAGGTGTTTAGCTCAAGGAGGGAAATGCACAGCACCAGTAAGAGTGGCCCTTTTAAACTGCATGAAAGCCCTGCTTGAGGTAATCCCAGGTTTTCTGACATTCATTAGCATGTTAAGTATATACTGAAGGTGTACTTAAAAACAGTATTTGAAGATCTTTTACATACATCAGTGTATATTCCATTGTAGGTCTTCTGTATATTGTAAACCACAATATTAATTTTCTTCAGGCTGATCCACATTGCAAGTGGGCAATCCTTAATGTGATGAATGAAGATCTACCTGTGAGTGATGCCTTCCCACATTTTCTCGCCGATAGTCACCATCAAGTTCGCATTCTTGCTGCAAAGTCGATTACCAGGTGATAATGTAGATCTTTTTTCTATTTATAAGAACAACACTTAATTTTGCTTCACTGGGTGTTACTTCTGCTGCTATTTAGCTCCTCTTTTCAATGGGGCTTTAATCTTGGCAGAATATGAAAGCCTACCAAGTTACTTTGGTTAAGATGTTCAGACTTTGTCTACGTTTCAAATATTCTGTGATGTGAGACAGAGAGAGATAAACAAAACCCCCCTACGTATGATAGCAAATTTTGCACAAAATTTGTTATTCAAAACTTGAATAGGAAATAGTTGTTTGTCCTCTAGAAATAGATAAGGTACGTTGTGTAGCATAAAAACTTTTTCAGAAGATCTTATGTTTTGAGTACTGTATGTAGTTCTTTCTCCATACATCAAAAAGGATGCAATTGAACTGGAATAGAAGTAGAGGAGGGATGTTCAAAAGTATGAAACACTTTATGCACAGCTATTGACTGTGTAAACTGGAGCCCTTCAGCACAAAAAGAGTTGAATTGCAGGAGGTATAACGTAACTACAAAATCTGGAGCAGAACAAAGTGAACGCTGGCAGTCTTTTCCAGCTTAAAGACTAGGGGGCATCAAGTGAAGCTAACAGGTTGAAGATTCTAAGAAAATACGGTTTACTTCTCCATACAACATTCAGTTATCCTGAGTGTTATCCTACTACCTTCAACCGTCTGGATGTTTACGGAGGTTCAAAAAGCAACAAATTCATGAAAGAGGAAATTGTTGAATGGTACTAGGTATGGTCACCACTTCTAACTCATGATCTGCTGACATCACCTGTGGTCAAATGTTATATTCAAGGAATGATTATGCATACAAGGCAAGCATATGGGGATCTGTCTTAGGTATCTGCTAACAGTCACTTAGAAATGACTAGAGTAACATTTGGTCTGATCCACTGTGGTGGTCCCATTTTTGTTGCAAAGAGCAAAGTGGATTGGGCCTTTAACTACAAAAAATAAATTCTTTGAGAAACTCTTTTTACATATACATCTGTTCAATTAATATATTCCCAAAGTACTTCATGACATGAAATATTCCATTATGATGGGCAGCTGAAGTTTGGCTTCCTGCAGTATCAGAGATTGGGAAACTTCTGTATGTTTTCAGGCTATTCTCCGCCATTTCGCCCCAACAGATATTCTTAGTACTGATAATGTTTGAAGGAGAGGAAGGAAAGACTGCTGCACAAGAAAGCTAAGAAGAAAATACTGATACTCAGAAAATCAGAATCTTATTTTTTGATATGCACAATATGCAGTAATTCTGTAGACCAAATATGATGCTAATAATTATTCTTCTTTTTTTGAAGTTTGTTTCAAGATGTGAAACAGAGAGATTCTTCTGGAATGTCAAAACCTCTTCCCTTGAAGCTCCAGCAAAAGGCTTTTGAGAATGCGTATCTCAGAGTTCAGGAAGGAATGAGAAATCTGGTACCAACATCTAGTCATTAGTTTTGCCTAGTTTTTATCTTATGAATAAGATGACTTTTAAAATGATTGTGTTTAGTTTCCCAAGAACATTAATTCTTCTGGACTTCTGATAATCTGAGGTGGTGAAACAAGGTGGTAGTTAGGAAATTCCTTACACATCCAGTCAGTCACTCTTTTGCTCACATTAGAAGTTTGTAAACTTTTTCACTGCATGTTGAACTGCTCTTCTGTGTCATAGTCTTTGTTGTTGCAGGTTTCAGTACTGTAACACTTAAGAATCAACGAAAAATGGAGCCTCAGTATTCTAGGCAACATATAAATAGTGAATAAGAGGCAATATAAATTCAAATTCTGTGTTTACATAGTAGAAAACCAGATTTTACATAGTATCAAAAGATAATATAAAAACAGATTTGTAAATTTCAGTAAGATCATGTTTCTTGTGATTTTCACAAAACCAAAATTTGCTTATAAAATTAAACTATTCAGTGAAGGAAAAGTTTTACTTCAGTGCAGACTGGAAGTACAATGGTGTATATTACTGTGGAGTTCCTTTATCTATTGATTTTTCTATTAGTGTTTTTCACTTTTCCTCCTTCCTTGCTACCATGGTAAGTCATCTACATCATCTACATTGTCCATTTATTTTCTGTCACACTGTCATCTATCAGCATGTCATCTCTGCTGCATTTTCTCTCTGTTCCTTTTGCTGCTGTCTTGTAGCTTGGGCTCACCGCTGAGACCTCATCTCTGTGTCATCTCATTTCGTCTCCCTGTCCTGTTGCCTCCAGCTCTATGTTGTCTCGTCTCATTTCTCTGTTGCCTCGACTCCCTGTTCTGTCACCTCAACTTACTGTTGTCTATTAGCTTCTGCCTTTTCATTGCAGTTTCTTGTTACATTTATTCAATATTTGTCACTTGTCAACACTATGCCTTAACACGAGAAGAACTGCATTTGAATTAAAAGGCAGTTCTTTCCTATATGCATCAGGGAGGAGCAAAAAGGAGACTTGTTTTGTCAGTGTCTCCATCCTTTTTAAGTGTGTTGCCTTTGTTTAAACTGCTGGTACTGTAACATGAACTGCAGCATATGAACTATCAACATGTGTGCTGGCATGCTGGAGGCAGTAACTTCTGGTTGAGGAGTGAAGCAAACAGCTGGGGGAAGTAATTTTTAAGGAACCAAAGCAAGATTTTCAGCAGTATTTATGTCAATGCCCTTAATTTTAAATTATTTATGCTCATTTAATAATTAGAAGATTGCTTTAACAGAATATTTGTATGAGTTCTTCATTGTTTTTTATTGAAGGTCAGGAGTGATGCGAGTCCTGAAGATCTTTTGGACAAACAGTGTAATGGAAAAGCAGTTTTGCTGATGCTTATAACCATGGTTCTGTGCTGCAGTCCAGTCTGTGAAAAGCAAGCTTTGTTTGCTATTTGCCAGTCTGTGAAAGAGAATGGATTAGAACCTCACCTTGTGAAAAAGGCAAGTACAAAATTCCATTTTATATTTAGGTTATAAATTAGGGTTAGGTTAAAATTGGAATGGTACAAAATGCTTTTATCAGTATTGAAAGTTGTTAAATTGTTAAATTGTGACTAATGTGGGACTTAAATAATGAATTTGTAATTATATTTAATAACATACATAGAAATAATGACATCATAAAAGGCAGTTTTAATGTTAAATCTTGTATATTAAAAACACAGATCTGAAATACAAACAGATTTTATACATTGAAGGTTGCAGATCTCATTTTAAAAAATCTTGCTACCCAGTGGAAGTAAAGTAAGTTTTCCAATGTGGAAATTATGTAAAATAAATGCAAAGTATTGGAAGAAGGTATGTGTTTTGTGGACTTTTATTTTGAAGTTGACAAGGGCGTACTGAAATAATTGCTGTTTATACTGCAGCCTTTCATGCCAGTCATTTTTTTAGTGCACGTATTCTCTCCTTTTTATCCTTTCTTTCTATTCATTGCCTCTTGTTTTTACACACAGTCTCTACCCCACAAAATGTGTTCTGGCTGTCCTTTCTTTGCATACCACCTCAAACAGGGTAGTTGTGGTTCCTTGATTGCACTCTTTCGAGATACTGCAATACAAATAATAAAAAAATTGCTTATGTTAAATAGGAGCTGAGTTATATTCATTAAAAGGCTGGTGGGGGGTCATGGCGGTGTAGTCTGTCAGTTTGCTGTAGTACCATGTACTCTGCATGCTATTTCTGCAATCTTATTTCATGCACAGGTTTTGAAAAAAGTAGCTGACATTTTCGGCTATAAAAGCATAGAAGACTTCATGACATCACATTTAGACTATTTGGTGATGGAATGGCTGAAAATAAATGACAGTGGATATAGCCTGTCTGCTTTTCCTTATATTCTTCTGAACTATACTAGCCTTGAGGAATTCTACAGGTAAATTTGCTATATGAAAGCAGTTATTTAGATTTATTTACAGTTATGACACAGGGTTTCAAGTTTCTCAATGTAGTAATACATCAGGATTTTGTTGTAAGATAACATATTGAGAGCTTTTAAAATGTATTCCAAGTATCTTGTATTTTATATTTATGCTAGTAAGGTTTTTTTGTATAGCAGTAGCTGAACAATAATTACAAGTTTAGTTATACAGTAGAGGAATGGTATTTGCTATATTATACTTGAGATTTTTTTAACAAATCCAATTCAAGGACATTCTGGAAATGTATTTACTACATGTAGGTCTTGCTATAAAGTTTTGGTTCCACACCTGGTGATCAGAAGTCAATTTGAAGATGTGAAATCACTTGCCAACAAGATTGAAAAGGACTGGAGGCAGGTTCTAGCAGACTGTTTTCCAAAGATACTTGTGAATATTCTCCCGTATTTTGCCTATCAAAGCGATGGAACGAGTGAAGTAGAAGAAGAAAGAGATACGGCTTCTAAAGTCTACGACATGCTTAAGGACGAAAACTGCTTAGGAAAACAGGTATCTGTTTTAAATGTGTAAATTGACTTCTATGGCATTTAACAGACCTGAAAGAAACTTCTATATATTCTGTAAAAATGTAAATAGTTCATGTTTCTAGATACAAATTTGTTATTGTAATAAAGCCAAGTCAGCCAAATTTTTATCCCAAGGTTTTCAAGTAGCTGTTCAGTAGAAATTTTCAGGCAGACAGTTGACTTGAAGTATCGTTTTTTTCAGAATGTGATGAAAATTTTTTTTACCATTCATTATACAACCCTGAATTTCCCTGTCATATATAAGTAAATCATGTTTTCCCCTTAAAATCTTTCATTAATGATTTATGAGGAGCCATCTTCTCCAGAGACAGACTCCATATTCAGAACTAGTAGTAAAATTAAACATAATATTTTTTTCTAGATACTATAGGAAGATAAATTGTTCTTCTACCTGTGACTGCCATAGATAAGAGTTAACCGGGCTTAATTTCTGAATGAATTGTATGTCAGTGATAGTTGAACAAACAGAATCCAGACAGGAAAAAATGGGTTTTCTTAGAAGGAAAAGAAATGCTAAATTATTGTAGCTAAAATATTTTTTTCTTATTAAAACACTATTTTTCTTCTTCTAGCAAATTGACAATTTATTTCATAATAACTTACCAGAGATTGTGGTTGAACTGTTGATGACCTTACATGAACCACCTGATACCACGGTAGAAGGAGCTCATCTAAGTAAATATATAAGGTATGTGTTTGTAGATTTTCTAAATGCCGAGTGTGTTTGTATAACATTGTGCATTAAAACATATCCTTCAGGCATAAGAAGAGGTGGCCTTGAAGTTGAGAATTAAAGGATTTTATTGTCATTAGTAATGATGTATCATAGGCGTGCTTTCTCACATAATTATTCCCCAGTATCAGTAAGGAGAACCTCTGTAATACTTCAGTTAATGGAAAGAATGAATGGGTGGGCAAGAGAATGCCGTAGTATCTTGGTGAGCTGGACTATGGCAATGCCAGCTTAGATTAGTTCAAATTTGGGTGGACTGCCCTCTTTAAAATTGGTCAGGTTTTAATGTCTAGATTAAAGTGATTCTTTTAAAGGTTTTCAAATATTCAGAGGTCACTGAGAAGTGAAATGAGCCATTTCTTAACAGTTCTTATAGTGGCAGCTCTTGCCTTTAGTAAAGAGATTGCTTAAGCAGTGCCAAATAAACGAATTCCTAATTAATAGAAATATTCTAATACCATAAGTATCTTCCTTTTTATGAGCTTTTGAGCCTTTGTTGTTTTCCTAAAAATGTTGCTATTTGCATAATTGTATCTGGAAATAATTTTCCAGGTTTTTGTGTTTAGATGCACATTTTGGAGAAACGTTACACTTTCTGAAGTTATTGAAGAAGATATTTTTATTGTAGAAATACAAAGTTGAAAGAAACCAAAGCATTTCTATGAAAATCTGTCAAAAGTTAAATGGCTGAGGATTTCAGAACTTTATAAAAGAAATTTGTTTCCGTGAGTTTATTAACAGACTGTGGTGTCTGTTTGTAAACAAAGTTTTTCTTTCTAAGAAGAGAATGGTAAGAATAAGAGTGATGAAACTTAGATTTTGCTGTTTTGTTACTATCATGATGAATTTATTTTGGTTTTGAGGTCCCAGAAAAGTTGACTACCCTTTTTTTATAATGGGGAGATTCATGATTACTTTTTTCTCAACCAAATTGTTCCCATAATTACAAAATACAGAAGCTTTACGCATGATCACAATTAGATTTTCCTATGAAGTACCTTAGACGAGACAAATGTGTGGGTTTTTAGCAACACGATCTTTCAAAAAATAATAAAAGAACGTTAAGAAAATACAACTTAGCTAAAAATAAGATATATGTTAATCTACTGGATGTTTATGGTGCTTCTTACTTACTGAAAGTGGAAAAGCTTTCCTAGAAGTTATGTGTTTATTCAATGAGACTTACTTTATTTAAAGAAAATACAACTTAGAAAGCTAAAAATAACATATATGTCAATCTACTGGATGTTTATCGTGCTTCTTACTGGAGTAAGTAAAGTGGAAAAGCTTTCCTAGAAGTTACATGTTTATTCAATGAGACTTACTTTATTTAATACATGTGGTTTGATTTTGGGAAGGAAAAAAAAAAAAATAATCTCTTTTTTATTCATTTAGGGAACTGGATCCTGCTCCTAATCCTCCTCATTTTCCATCTTACGTGATTAAGGCAACCTTGGACTATATTAGCAACTGTCATAAAAGCAAATTAAAAAGTCTTGTAGCAGTTCTTTCTAAAAGTCCTGTAAGTATGTAATGATGATTTTCTTTTTCTGTAGAATACAAAGTTTCTTTTATGGGTACATTTTGGTTTAATTAGGCATTTTCATCATGTATATATGAGGAAAAAGTACAACCTTCGAAACCTTTCTGTTCTTTTGTTTGCCTTCTGAAATGGAAGAAGTCCTAGGTTCAGGGACGCAGTAACCTTACAAAAATTACGTGCTTGAACTATTACGTGTATTATATAATACATACAAAATAATGTATAAATAGAGAGGATTATTTTAAAGGTTGGGGAAATCTCTGTGTACCAGACACGATTTAGATGCAATTTATTTCTTTGGCATATGTCTGAAGAACATTCTGAAATAATTACATTTGGACAATTTTATCTAAATGCTATCTGCAAGTAACACATTAGAGTTTGCTTCCCTTACTGACAGTGTGAAATTTTATAGTCTGTGATATTTTTAGACATTTGATTTTCAGTTGTTAAAGGCAAATATGAAGGCATATAAAATTATGCAGCCCTTGCAATAAATCATATTTTACTGTCTTGTAACATCTTTCCTGAGAAACATATCTTTTCAAAGTTTATGCTATTTTATTGCATATGTTGTCAACAACTTACTTTGCCTATCCATAAACAATCTAAAAATAAGAAAAAAACCTTTTTTCTGGACAATGTTTGTCCAAATCTTTTGAGTGTAAAAGTTAATATTGCCAGCCAATGGAATAAGTTCTTTAAAATGTAACACAACGTGCCTAGTACTTTAAGATAGTTACTTTTTTTTTAAGTTTACAATTTTAACAGTTACAATCTGTATTGATATATTCTGTGAAATCATGCATTTTGTACATATGAACATTATGTTTGAAAGAATACAGATTGAAGTGCTGCCCGATGTTTTAATGGTTTTTATTTGATGTTTCTCCTATTGGTGAAAACTACCATAACTGTTTGGTTTTCTGAAAAATGTCCGTAACCTTTCTCATGTGGGAGGAAAAAAAAGGAAAAAAGAAAATTAGGAGTTATGGGGCTTATAGTCCTGCTTGGAGAATTGGTTTCTATGTAGGTCTTTTGTTTGTTTAAAGCAGTAAAAACAATAAAGCCTTTTTCTCCATGTCCTTTAAAAAATACATAGATCTCCGTCGCTTAAGTTTTTTTCTTGATATAAAGTATATCTGTATTGGCATTATGAATTATTTTTTTACTCATAGTTTATTCATTTTTAGGATTCGTTCCAGAAAATCCTTCTAGCTCTTTGTAAGCATGCATCAGATACAAACAACATTTACAAGAAACACAGAGTTCTTATAATTTATCATTTGTTTGTTAGTCTTTTACTTAAAGAGATAAAAGATGGTTTGGGAGGTGCATGGGCTTTTGTCCTCCGAGATGTAATTTACACCCTGATTCACCACATCAATAGCAGGTAAATATGGTAACTATATCTTGTTCTTCCTGTCTGTGCTCCCTTGTTCTTCTAATCTTACATCTCTGTATCTCTAGTAGATGTCAATTCATTTGTAGAAATAATTGAAATTTGCTGAAAGAAAAAACTAAATTGCCTTTCTTTGATAATTTCAGAATTTAAATTTAGAACTCTTACTAAAATATGGAATGTTTTGTGCTATCCTTGTATTTAAATGTTTGCTATACTGCAGAATTTTGTATCTATAATAGGCTATGGAATTTTAGAAATAAGAAGTGTTGGAAGATTTTGATGACAGAAAGGGTGTTTGGGAATCTAAAGGATATGGGAGAAAAATTCAAATTGTGGAGTTAAGTGCAAAGTAAGCACATGTCAAATAAAATGTGCTTATTGAGTTAATAGAGAGTATTCATGTTTACATTCTCACCAATAAGTAGCTAACAAAATGAGTGAGAGTTGGTACATGTTATCTTAGCTTGTCTTCAGACTGAGAAAACTGGTACTTCATCAGGCTTGAGATTCAAATAGAGATTCTTAGCTTTCATAAGGACTAGAGATATTTTCTTTCTTGAGGTTTAGCTTTGGATTTCCAAGACAGTTATTCACCTAAATATCATTGAGTTTAAGTGCAAGTTGACAGCTTTCCTTGGTGGAAGTATTTCATACCCTGAAATATTGGAGAGGTGTGGATTTTATGGTAATTGCCATAATTATTATGAGATGACTTCCTGCAATCAACCCTGAACTGGGGCAGGGGCAGCTGATTGGTGGAAGCATTTCATACCCTGAAATATTGAAGAGAGGTGTGGATTTTATGGTAATTGCCATAATTATTATGAGATGACTTCCTGCGATCAACCCTGAACTGGGGCAGGGGCAGCTGATGCCCTGGAGGGCAAGGCTGCCATTCAGAGGAACCTCATCTATCTGTAGGAGTGGGACAGCAGGTACTTTGTGAAGTTGAACAAAGACAACCCCTGAGTCTTTTACCTGGGATGGAATAACCCCATGCAGGAGTGCAGGCTTGGGAGCTGACTGGCTAGAAAGTAGCTTTGCAGAAGAGGACCTAGAAGTCTTGGAGGACAAGCTGGACGAGTCAGCAGCGTGCCTTTCATCACTGGAGGCTGACTGTGTACTGAACTGTGCTGGCAAGAGTGTAGCCAGCACGTTGAGGGAAGTAGTCATTCCCCTCAGAGTCTTATGAAGCTGCAATAGGACCACTGTGTCCAGTATGGGACCACTCCAGCCAGGACACAAAAGAGAATGACAAACTGGGATGGGTTGAGTGGAAGACCTCCAAGGGGATAAGTGGAGTTAATCTAATTTCTGTTCTCCAGTTTCTGGAGGTGAAGATACCTTGTAGAGAAGGGAGAGTCAGATTTTTCCTAGAAGTGCACAGTAGAAAGACAAGAGGTAGAACCCACCAACTTCCAATATGGGAAATTCTGGTTGGACAGAAGGGAAAAGATTTTCACAGTGAGAATAGTCGGATACTGGAGCAGGTTGCTCAGAGAGGCTGTTGATTCTCCGTCCAAGGCATGTGTCAGAATTCAGCTCAACAAAACCCAGAGGATCCGATCTGGCTTTGAAGCTGACCGTGCTTCAGGCAAGAGGCTGGACTAGATAATCCCCAGGTGTCCTTTGTAACCTAAATTATTATTATTTTTTTTTTTAAATAATGGTTATGTGAGAAAAAGGAGGGTTTATGTAACATGTTTTCTACTTTGTTCTGTTTCTGTCAACGTTGTTCTGGCAAATAATAATCTAAAAGCCTTTTTGGGTTGGTTTGGGTTTTTTTCCTTTTTGGAATATATTTTTCTTTAAGTTTTTTACTTCGTTTTTTAAAGTGATCAGTCAAATTCTGTGTGTTCTAGTTCTTCTGTGTCTCCTGAGCTAAATCCTTAGAGCTGATTGAGTTGATAAAGTTTAGAATCAGTTCCTCCTATGAGGTTTATTTATATTTCCCCTTTTCCCCTATTCTTCCCTGTTGTATAATAGGTTAATGGCTGAGACAGTAACAATTGGTATTTCTTTAAATTCACTTTTTTTGTTTCCTGTGACAGACCTGTTCTTATCAGAGAAATATCCATGCGCAGCTTTTCACTCTGTTGTGATCTTCTTCATCATGTTTGCCACACCGCTGTTACGTGTTGCAATGATGCTCTAGAGAGCCACCTTCGTGTTATTGTAGGCACCCTGATACCTCTTGCCGTGGACCAACCTGAGATTCAGGAACAGGTAGTTTTAAGTTGCTGCTTATTTCCTTATCTGTTATCTTTTTAGTTCATTCTCACTGTTGTTAAAGCTGTATCTATACTCATGTTCAATTTTAATTCATGTTTTCTATGCTTTTAGAGTTATATAAAAAAATACTATTTGGCATGTAACACTGTACCTTTAATTTTTTAAATAAAAGTGTCTTTACTTTTGGTACTTCTGTTTTACAAATATTGTGTTCCATATTTAATTCCTATGGCTTTAAACAGCAATTGAGGTGTATTTGTATCATAATTGCTGACATTACTGTATCACTTTCTAATTCTCTATTAGTCTATAAAAAAATCAAATTTCTTAAAGGTCTTTAATGCTGTTGTAATGTCTTTTATGTCTGCTTTGAATCAGGGCGCCTTTTTCAGCCAAATCTGAAAAAGGTTTAAATCCTTCAGGGTAAGTTTCAGAAAAATTGTTATCTTAGTTGAGTAGAGAAACCAAATCAGTGGTACCACTAAGGAAAAGAGAGAGACAACATGGGCATTGCTAAACTACTGGTGATGGCAAACTAATCAGTACAAGCACATCGAGTAGCCAAGCAGTTACCTACAAAGCTCTGTGGATGATTTCACAGGAGATACAATGAAGACCTTTCGAAGGGGGAGGTGTCTAGAGGTCAAAGAGGAAGTATCTGCAAAGAATGGATTTCAGTAGTTCAGCTATATATTTCACAAATTATCATTAAAAATTAGTGTAGCACATAGGCCTTAGAAGGGAAGTGAAGCAGTTTCTGTTGTGTGGCAAGCCTTGTTTTCCTTCTGGTGATGACTTGTATGTGCATTCTGCTGGAGGTGGAAATATAGAGTCATAGAATCATTTTGGTTGGAAAAGACCCTTAAGATCATCGAGTGCAACCATTAACCCAGCACTGCCAATCCCACCACTAAACCATGTCCCTAAGCACCACACCTACACGTCTTTTAAATACCTCCAGGGATGAGGACTCCACCACTTCCCTGGGCAGCCTGTTCCAGTGCTTGACAACCCTTTTGGTGAAGAAATTCTTCCTAATATCCAATCTAAACCTCCCCTGGCATAACTTGAAGGCATTTCGTCTCATCCTATCGCTTGTTACGTGGAAGAAGAGGCCACCCCCCACCTGGCTACACCCTCCTTTCAGGTCGTTGTAGAGAGCGATCAGGTCTCCCCTCAGCCTCCTCTTCTCCAGGCTAAACAGCCCCAGTTATACTTCGATTCAGAAACTTAAAATTAGTAGCTGAAGGTGAGAAGAGTATGTATGCCTGTTGTACTTCAGTCCTTGTGGTTGTCTGCTGGCTTAATCTGATCCCCTGGTACCATATGCACCTTCGTGGTTGCAGTGTAGCCCTACGTTGTCCTCCTTGTACTTCCAGTTCAACTGTCGAGCTATGCTGCTCCAGCTGAAAATAACCTGCCAGTCTTTTTCCCAGCTTGATGATCACGATCAGATTTATAATATGTCTATGCAAACAGTTGTATATACATAACTAGAAAGGCAACATGTCAGGGCATCCCTGGGCAGAAGCAAAATGGGGAGGGCAGAAATTTGTCCGAATTGGAACTGATATCAAATATGAAACCTTCTCATATCATACTCCTGCAGGGAAGCCCTTCCTCTAGTGATCACTTTTCAGTTTCTTCTCTTTATTTTTCTTCTAGCATTGAATGGAGGCTAGTTAATAATTTTCAGGTAAATACAAGTCTCCAAATAAAAACTTCCATCGTTTAGATTGTAGACTCCTCACATCTGCCTGAATTGAGTATCTAATTGCATTGATTTGTAAGTAAAGCATAAAAGCAGTGTTTTTGCAAAGAAAGTATGGTGCCCCTTTAGCAAGCATTTATTCAAGTTGTAGATCTGTTATAAAACATATTCTGCCAGAGTTCAGTGATTTGGGTAGTAAATTATGGTATTTAAGCACTTAACTGGATTTCAAATTACCGGCACTTTAGTTAGTAAGAATAATAAAGCCGTAATAACATCAGAAGGACTGCTTGGATGCGGTGTGTTGCTTATTGATTGCCAATATTGTAACGATTGTATTGGCCAGTGTTTGAAATCAGCTTCATCAAAAGACAGGATAAAACTGTAGGCTGTGATAATAAAAGCTTTGATGTCTATTTGGGAGGGGAAGTAGCAAAAACATCTCACCATTTTAGAATATATCTGTCATTTCCCCAAGCCTCTAAACATTTTATAATTTTTAACAGTGTAAATAAATTCTCTTACCATTTTTTATAGAGTTCTCCATTTAATGGATCTTGGAGAAATAAAACTTTATAACCTGAATAAGAAATATGGCTCAAAAATGTTTCTTTGTCTTTTTTGTTTTTCATTTCATTTTTATGTTTAGGTCCTAGGCTTGTTGAAGTATCTGGTGATAGATAATAAGGATAATGAAAATCTGTACCAAGCAATCAAATGCTTAGATCCTTTTCCCGAGTATCCTGCTTTTAAAGATCTGCGAGCAACTCAACAGAAACTGAAATACAGTAAAGGACCATATTCTCTTTTGGAGGTAATTACTTTTTAAAATACATCTCATGGCATAGTGTTTTTTGTAACGCAGACTTTCAAAAGAAGAAAATTTTCTAGCTATAGGTATAGTTGAGAAAGATTTAAATTAGATGTGGATTCTTTTTATTGCCAGTTTCAGACACTGAGATATTTCTGGGTCTCCATTTTTATTTTGCATCTATTAATATCCACATTGTGGACTGCTGAAAACCACTTCTTTACTTGAAGGCTTTATTTGTGTGCTATATGTGCTTAACACAAAATATTGTTTTGCAGGAAATTAATCACTTTCTCTCAGTTGGTGTTTGCGATTCACTGCCCTTAACACGACTTGAAGGACTGTATTATTTACGCAAACAATTGGAACAATATAAAGATCAGATGAAGGATCTCCTGAAAAATTTCCAGGGTACTGGCATCTGATTATGTATTTTATTTCTTTTGTATCTGGTTTTAGGTGTGTAGTGATGTAACCTTATTCTAATTTGACTTTTATTTTGTGTCTTGTTTTTTGTATGTTTAACAATGTAGCCTTTATTATAATTTCACATGCAGATCATGCAAAATCTGAAGTAGAGTGTATTAAAAATATTTTATGAGGTGTTATATGGCAGAGAGGATGAAATGCCCTTCCAGCTTTTGTCATGGGGGACTTAACGATTGTGAGTGACCAGGATAATGCATAATACGAGTATATTGCTTTACGGCTGCTTAATGAGTTTTCTTTTATATGAATATCCCTGCTCTTTTAAATGGAAGGAAGCCAGATTTTATTAAAGGCGTAGAATGTTAGAAAGTAAAGCTCACAGAAGTTTTAAAATGGTAGGATGTAATTTAGTTGAACCTCGCTACATCCCAGCATTCTGTTTCAGCCCTCAGTCCAGACCCAGTTCCTTCCTGTTTTGGTTTTCGGATGCTTCTGCCAGACCATTTCATTTTTCGCCTCTACATCGAGTCTTCATCAGCTCCTGCGCATGATGGGGAGATAAAAAGAGCTGATGTAATTCATTGTAAATAAGTGCAAAGCAAAATTTAGGGAAGAATAGTAGTCTGTCATAAGGCCATGGTGTAAGTCCATTATGTCCCCACATCTTGAATATCATTTACAATTTTTGTCTTGAAATTCTACTTGAAAAGAGAGTTAGTAAAAGGGCAACAAGCTTGTATGGAATGACTTCCATCAGAGAGGAGCCTTGTGAGCTTGGAAAAGAGATGGAATAGGAGTACTGAGAGGTGTATGACCTGGTGAATGGTACGATGAAGCTGAGCAGGGAGCACTTACCACTTTTATCGCAGTACAAGAACAGATTAAATTATCTGGCAGCACTTATACAAGAGCAACCACATATTTTTTTCAAACAAAATATATACAGCGTGGAACTCACTGCCACTTACTGTGGAGATCAGAAGCATAATGGACCTTAAGAGGAGTTAGACATATCTCATAGAGATTATTAGGTATGAAGATCTGCTCAGAAATCCCCAGTCTGCTGCCTGGCAAAACCTGAGAAGAAATACTTACTCCTTCTCTGTTGGAGGTGGGCTACCAGGCTTGACAGCCTGTTGCCTTACTTCAACATTAATAATGCATGTTGACATTTGTAGATCAAAGATACTAAAGCAGTGTTTTCTTCTAATACGTTCACATTAGGAATACACAATGATGTTTGGTTGTTTGTTTTTTTTTTTTTACTTTCTGAATGATAGAAAAGCCAGAAGATTCTGTAGTAGTGAAATTGGTGGTGAGTTTACTGCAGCTGTCCAAGATGGCAGTTAACCATACAGGTGAAAAAGCAGTCCTGGGTAAGTTAATTAGTCCCACAAGCATCCTGGAGCTGTCATTGCAAATCCCAGGTTCAAACTATGGCTGTTCTCCATGTTACTCCCCACTGCTATTTTGTATTTCCTGCCAGAGGTAACCATCAGGAATGTTAAAGAAAAAAGGAGGAGAACTTATCTGAAAATTTGAAAGGCATCTCTTAGTGGAAATTAAAATAGTTGTTCTCCATCCTAAAGCCTCTTCTTTATTATGAAAATTATTCTCACCATTTCCATTGAGCACCCAATTGATGTTTGACCCAAAGCATGTAAGATAAAATCCAAATCCCTTCTTCCCCAGGTGAGGAGTACCTCCGTGAAGGTGATGTTTACTGAAACTAGATGTCTAAACTAGACAGCAACACAAGTAATGAGAACATTTGCCTTAATACATTTTTTTGGCTAAAAGACTAATAACTGATAACTAAAAATGCTGAGCAACTGAAGCTCACACTGACTTCAGTATGGTATTTTCTTCAGCACCTCTGCAAGCTGTACGTTTCAGCCTTTTCTGCATTGTGTTTCCTTAGATGATTTGTTAAATCTAGTTCAAAACACAACCTGTATATCTTCAGTCTGTTCTTTATTTGCTCTGGTGGTTAAAACAATGTTGTAGAAAATGAAAATGTTTTCGAGACACATGTGGAGTATGAAGGAAAGAGCAGGGAAATAGATTTTGGTTTCTTTCGACAATCACTAACATCCCTTTTTTAAAACTTATCTTTAAGGTCAATTTTGTTTTGTTTTTTCTTGTATGTAGTCATGCATTTTTATAAAATATTTTGTCTGGAAAGCAAATGAGGAACACATTGATACATCATTTTATGTAAAATGTAGGTTAATTCTTACTGAGTTTACAGGCTACTGTTTGTATTTCTCTTACCCTTAGGGAATGGACGTGAGCTGTGATTCTGACCTTTTGCACCTATCTGTTTCTGACACAAGCAAAAATAAAATCCATATCTGATTTAAACTGCAAAATCCAGAGCCATAGGCACTCCTAGAAAATTGAGTTAGAAAGCATAATGTAATTATTTATGGTCTGAAGCTGCAAAATTTCAATACATGTAGTTTTAATCATAAAGCTCCTCAAGTGATTATTTATAAATGTTTGCAACTTTTCACCCCTTAATAATCTCAATTCTAGAAGTAGTTTATATTAATTGCAACTTTTTAGAGTGAGACCTTTTTTAGTGTGCCTAAGACTATAAAATTACCTGCATTTGCAGAGGCTGTTGGAAGTTGCTTGGGAGAAATTGGTCCCATGGATTTCTCCACCATAGCTCTTCAGCGTGCTGAAAATGCACTGGATTCTAAAGCAGCGGACTTACTTGAAGACAGAAAACTTCAGTGGGTCTTCATAATGTTAACTCAAATAAATATTGCTTTGACAGATAATTGGTGAGTATACTTATGTATTCAATTTATTTAGTTCAAAGCTTAATAGGAGCCATTAAGTTGTACATTGTTCACATCACCTCAGAATAATACTCTGAAAGTGTTACTGACACCTGTTAATGTCCGTCCTTGTGTTTCTTCAAGGCTCAGATTACTTAATCCAGTCAATTTTAGATGTTTCCGAGAAATTCTATAGTTGGATTTGAGCCAGAGTCTCTTCTGTGCTGTAGAGGATAGCAGTGCTGTGGAATAAATACTGAGGCTTTGCTTTATATCGAAATATGCAATGGCATATCCTAGTCCAAAATTTTCTGATTTAATGCAGACATCGTTACATTGTGGAATTACTTGTCTTGTATGTTTGTAAAGGTGATTTTGAAAATAAAATATCTGAATGAAATTTATAATAATGACGTTGTGTATGTTATCCTTTCAGCATTGATGTTCGAGCTGCTGCTGTTTCCTGTTTGAAAAACATATTAGCCACCAAGTCTGGCAGTGAATTTTGGGAAGTTTATAAAAATAAAGCTGATCCCATGTTGATCTATCTACAGCCTTTCAGAACATCTAGGAAAAAGGTACTTCTTCTGATGTACCTTATTTATATGGCATATGGAGTAGAGAAAACATAAAAAAAAATATTTTTTCAAAAGTAAATTTGAAAATATTTTTGAGATAGGCTGTGATGAATGCAAAATTTGGACTTTTCATCAGTCTGATTGCAAATGTGATTGCTTCTGTACATCTGTTTCTTCTTTCTGTTTCAGCATTTGTGGCTTCTTCACATAGGAAATTACCAATTTGACATTAGAAAGCTGTGTACTTTCATTATTAGACAGACAATTTTTGATTACATATTTGGTAATATAATACATTTTTTCTCAGGATTCCAGTCTCATTTGATGCAAAAACTTAGTGGAAAATAGGTCAGGAAAAAAGGTGCATAATTAACTATAAATCGGATATTTCCTAATTTTCAAACTTTTGATTTGTAACCTAACTGTGATGTTTAATGTGGCCCTGTTGATGTTACCAGTAAAATTTTATTTTTAATACTTTCAGGTTTCCTTGGAGAACCTACATTTACATGAACAAAATTGATATTGCCAATCAATTAAAGCAGAGTTAATATTTAATATAGTTTAATCTGTGCAGATTGCAGTACTTTTTTTAAATGCCAGAGAATTTGTTTATATTTGCAATATATATATTTTCCTTCTAGTTTTTTGTAGTACCTGCTAATGATACAGAGGCTTCTTCAGAAGCTTTGGATGACACAAACCTGTGGATACCTCTGGGAGAAAGTCATGAGACCTGGATCAAGCGCCTGACTCGTTCAATACTGGACAGTGGAGGTGTGCAAAATGAAGTTCTCCAGTTAATGAAGCCACTATGTGAGGTGAGCTAAATTACCCATATGTATGTATGTGTATGTATGTGCACTGTGATACACAAAAGTATATGATTACTCATCTTGATAGCAAATAGTAATTTCTGCTGTTAAGTTACTACTTTTTCTTAACAGTAATTCAGCTTCTTCATAGCCAGATATTGCAGGTATCCATAAAATACACTCTTGAAATACAAGATACGAGAGAGAATCATAAACGTAGATGAACTTTATATGACTGCTTTAACTGAATGCTAGCATAGCCCTATTGAGTGGTTTACATTTTTCATGTTACATGTTCTTTCTCAAGCATTGCATGTTTGTTTGAGTAGTTGTCAGTTTGGTTATAACCTGATGTCGTGGTTTAACCCCAGCCAGCAACCAAACACCACGCAGCTGTTTGCTCACTCCTCCCTGCTCCCAGTGGGATGTGGAGGGGAATCAAAAAAAAGTAAAACTTGTGGGTTGAGATAAGAACAGTTTAATAACTAAAGTAAATTAAAATATAATACTAACAATAATAATAATAAAATACAGTAATTGTGATGAAAAGGAATATAACAAATGAATAAAAGCCAACAAAAGACAAGTGGTGCACAATACAATTGCTCACCACCCGCTGACCGATGCCCGAGCAGCGATCAGCCCCTCCTGACCAACTCCCCCCCAGTTTATATACTAGGCATGCCATTCTATGGTATGGAATATCCCTTTGGCTGGTTTGGGTCAGCTGTCCAAACCAGGCTGTACCAGCTACGAAGCAGAAAATTAACTCTATCCCAGCTGAAACCAAGACCCCTGAGAAAGAAAGGCTTTTGGTTGTTTTTCTTAGCAGCTGTTGTGCACGATTGTTTTCTAGGTGAAAACAGACCTGTGTCAAACTTTGCTTCCATACCTGATTCATGATATCCTTCTTCATGACTCAGATGAATCTTGGAGAAATGTTTTGTCAGTTCACATCCAGAAGTTTTTTACAGCCTGTTGCAGATTTGCCTCATCTAGTAGATCTACTACACCTCCAAATTCTGATTCAGGTAATGTCATAATATTTTTGTTTCAGCTGAAAGAGGGATTATGGTTGTGGGAAAAATTAACTTCTGACATCAAACGTATGATGTGCACTTGTAGGCAGACAAGATTTTAGAAGCTTCTGTCCAATTGTTTGATCTCTTTCAGTGGAGATACCAGTAATTTTGAAGCTGTTCGTTGGCAGCACCCAGGTAGTTTCTTCTGTATAGCTTCTTTCCTTATTCACAACTGAATAATGTTTATTACTTGCTGAATTTAGATATTATCCAATGTTGTGTGCTGCAAGACTGAGTCTTGGACTGTCTCTTAAAATGACTAATTGGCAGCTGAATTCCTCTTTTACTCAAACAAGAGTGATTAAAGGCAGTTTTCATCTGGATTTTCCCCTTGGAAAAAAGACTAAGCCCTGCTCTAGCTTCTGCCTAATGTTGATAATGCTCTCCCTGTACATTGAAAAGACCTGTTCCATTCCAGCAGAATGAAAGGAAGTTGTAACCAAAAGAACTACAGCTGAGTTATACAGTAAGTTCCATTAAAAACAAAGCAAGTTCTAATGAAGCTGGCTGGTGCCCTTTCCAGTTAGATTTTGGTTGAATTTAGCAGAAATCTGTGTAAAAAATAAGATCTTTGCTACTAGACTATGGAAATGGTACATGCACCTATTTTCAGGAGCTGAAATATTTCTTTTATTTGTGCATGTCCCTTACTTAACTCAAATACAATAACTTCAGATTAGTAATTTTTTGTGCAGTACCTACTCTTCTGTGTCTTCCAACTCCCTTCTTCAATGACACAACACCAAAGGACTGAGTTTGTACAATGTCTTGCAGTCTCTTCACAGGCAAGTCATGCAAGCGTCAGGTTGCCAAAGAGGTAAAGGAACTCTTAGTATGGCAGTTTGTACTGAGAGCGGCATAAATAAGCCTAATGATACTAGGTGTATTTTAAGGTGCTTTTTATACAGTCTGACTAGCCTGACCAGAAAGACTAGAGCAGCATTCTTTCACGTTTTTGAAGTCAGGTGACAAGCTGTTCCCACAATCCAGATATTTTTATTGTTGTCCCACTTTGTAAGACAGAAAAGGATTAACAATTTCCTATTTCCTCCCTGTAAGCAGCCAGAGAATTTATGCTCAAATGTACAGAGTAACCCAAAATGTTCTATAAAAAATATGAAGGGAATTTTCTAAGTTTTATAAACTTGCAGTTAGCTCAGTGACACCAATAAGCAAATGAGAGAGGCCTCTTTAAACATTGTGATGCTATGCAAGGGATCTTACTGAGGCAATAAGACATGTAAAAGCTTTAAATGGAGTTCTTCAGATGAAAAACTTCTGGTACCGAAAAAACATACATGAAGTAGCACACGGCTCGTTGTCTCTGTAGTTGCTTACAGATAAACTAGAGGTGTGCTAGCTGGCAGAGTGAAGATATGTTAATTCCAAAGTCAGAATGTTAGAACTTCAGCAGTATTCAAAACAAAAATTTTAAACATCTGATGACTACCAGTTTCTTCAAGGAGAAACTCTTACTCTGTCAAAACAAGGAGAAAAATCTTCCTAGAGGACCTAGATAAATTTCATTCCTATCCATCAGGATCCAAACTGTGACAAAGGCCAAGCAGTTGGACATGAGAGAGTTGAGTGCTTCTGAACAAGAGTCTTCTTGTTGATCCATTTTGACATGCAAGTTCTGGGAATTGGCTGTTAATCTTGGTAATTTAAAGCATAAATAGTGCAAACATCACGCCAATCATTGCTCTGCCCAAGAAACCAAACTTAATCGTAAATTACCAACTGCTTGATAAGAGTCAGACCCACCAAAGTAAAACCAAAGAATATTTTGGACTTAGTGCATGTCTTTCTGGCCAGAATCATATGTCAGTTGAATCTGTTATTTTGCAGAAGAGATGTAATTTTTTGTTGAATGAATCTTTCAAAATGCACGTTCAGTTATTTCTCCTTAGAATTTAGAATCTCTGTCTGATGCCATGAAAAAACAGACACCATTTACGTTTTCTGTCTGTAAGCTTCTTGTTAGCGAGTGAGTATGAACACCATGCTGACAGCTTATAGTTACCATTATTGTAATTTGGTCTGTTGTTCAACAAATCCTGAAGAATAACTTTTTTCTTCCAGTTTTCTTGGCCAGTACCTCTTCCTTCCCCTGACTTGTTAATACTTTCTGGTACCCAAATATAATTCATTCAGAAATTTTAATTATTCATTTGATCAAATTATGAAAGAGGAATTAACAATCTCTTTGGGGCGTTGACTGTACAGTGCTAACAGAATGGACCCTGCCTGTGAGATGCTACATCTACATTTGCAAGTAGTGCAGCACATCGGGATGGATCTGGAGATTAAAATGTCATCGTACGTTAGGAACTGAGTCAGATGTCCTCACTGGATGTCTTTTGAAAGTTAAGCATGTGGTAGATTACTTCTTTTAAAGGAGTTCGTTTTCCTTCTGTAAGGTCTTTGGTAGCAGTGGATCCCTGTACTGGGCACTGGTGAGGCCGCACCTTGAGTGCTGTGTCCAGTTCTGGGCCCCTCACCACAAGAAAGACCTTGAGGTGCTGGAGCGAGTCCAGAGAAGGGCAACGAAGGTGGTGAAGGGTCTGGAGCACAAGTCTGATGGGGAACGGCTGAGGGAGCTGGGGGGGTTTGGTCTGGAGAAAAGGAGGCTGAGGGGAGATCTGATGGCTCTCTACAGTGACCTGAAATCTAAGTGGGGGTTGGCCTCTTCTCCCAGGCAACCAGTGACCAGACAAGAGGGCATAGTCTGAAACTGCGCCAGGGAAGTTCAGGCTAGAAATGAGGAGGCATTTCTTCACCGAAAGGGTCGTTAGGCATTGGGATGGGCTGCCCAGGGAGGTGGTGGAGTCCCCATCCCTGGAGGGGTTTAAGAAAGGATTGGAGGTGGCACTTAGTGCCATGGTCTGGTTGACATGGGGGTGTGAGGGCAAAGGTTGGACCCGATGATCCCAGAGGTCTCTTCCAACCAAATCGATACTGTGATTCTGTGATCCTCTTGAGTTCATTTCTCTTTGTTGGAACACATGAAATGCCCAGATACTTCTTTTTTTTATGTGGCTTTGGCCTTCTTTAGAGGAAAATTCTAGTTCTGCATCTTCCTGTAGTGTAGTACTAATCACACCTTTGCTTATGCTTTCGCTATTTCTTGCTTCGTGTAATGTATAAATCAAAAATGTCCAGAAAATGAAAAAATTATTAACCCAATGACCAGAACACAAGCTATGGCCATCTGATGTTTTTCTAATCCAGAAGCAAGGCATGGAAATACGCGTTCTTTAAAAGTATGTGTGTGTGGGAGATAGTGGCTTTTGTGTAAACATACACAATCTATAAAATCTACAGTAAAGCTACTAATAAATATTTCTGTGGCTTTGAAATAACTTTATATGGCTCAAGCCTAAGGGAAGAGCTGTGTTATGGAGCTATGTGCAATGACGTTGGATCATCTCTGAATTCTGTAAGAGGAAACAGAATCCACAAGTTATTAATGCGAAGATAATTTGATAAAGAAAATTGCAGTATAAACTACTGTAATGTCACTAACATCATATAAGGAGGGGAAATACATTTTGTGACAAACTTAATTTAATTTTGGAAATGCCATCCAAGGAAGTTTTTATTTATTTTCTTGAGTACAAAATACACTTTTTTATTTTGTAAATGGATATGTTATGACATAAGTTCATTATATTCTTTCTTTTGAAATACACGTCCCAGAGCAAGAAACCCATAATTTTAGAAGTTTGGATAAAGTATCTCGACGAGCCATGCTTGCTGTTGTTGATTACTTAAGAAGACAAAAGAGGTGAATTACAGCTTTCCAAAATCTTGCTTTAAATTAATTATGATTGTTCTAAGATCTGTTGATGCTTTAGGTTAAGGAAGAAGGATGTGGTGGAGAACATGTCAGTTAAAAGAATGAAGATATAGGAGTGACCTTGCATTTGTTACAGAAGTGATATGGCTAGCCTTAAACAATTCTCAGAGTGCTGAAGGAGTTATCTAAAAACTTTTTGTCTGATAAACTTTTTGTGGTGTGGGTGTGCAGGGGGAGACTAAGATAAAAGTAGTCTTTATAGTTAGGTTGGATTTATTTTGTTTAATGTTAAAGAGAAGGTCTGTTACAGCAATATTAAAGTCTTCATTTAATCAGATCTGTTTCAGGTACAGTTTTTGATGACAGCTTCTGGCTAGATCTGAATTATCTTGAGGTTGCTATAGCAGCACAGTCTTGTGCTGCTCATTTCACAGCCTTGCTCTACGCAGAAATCTACGCGGACAAGATAAATATAGACAAACAGCAAGAAAGGTACAAGGCTTGAGGAATGCTGTTTCTTGACAGTTCTGGTAAAATGTGTGTCCCAGTAGTGTTTTGTTACGTGAAAAGTCAAGGAAACTTTAAAAAACTTCCTTAGGTGTGTGTGTTGACCTGGAAAATATTTCTACCAGTCCTTGGATGTGATCCCAACCTTGCTAATTTGCTAGCCGTGACACGCTCAAAATACTCTCATTTTGACTTCTAACCAGAAAGGTTTCATACCAGTGTGTGTTGTGGAGAAACTTCACTAAAGCTAATGCTTCTGAATGCTAAAATGTCTTGAATCTCACTTTCTAAATTGTACACTTTTCAGATTCTATTTCTCGTAATTAATAGTGTGCTAGTGGTTAAATTATGGCCAGAAGTGAATCAAAGGGAGAAAGAAACCACAGAATGATGACCACCGTTGCATGGGTAGAGCTGAACGATTGTTGTAGAAGGAGTTTTCTTCTATAAAGGAGAATTATCTTTGTCTTCTGGTCTAGCAAGATCAAAATATGGAACTAGTTTACTAGCTTTGTTTTGGTGACAAATAACTCCAAGGCAGTGAATGTATAACAGAAGTATGGTTGTAAGCATATATATATTATGTAGTTGCTTTTATTCTTTCCCAGAATAGAGCGTTCTCACTTCAGGCATTCATAAAAGCAATTTGATTTAATAACAGATTAGACATTACAAGGTGGAGTTTTTTTTCTCTGAAAAGCCACCTTGATGTTGAAATCCCTTGATGTTGATATTCTGAGTTCAGCTGATCACTTTGTCATTCTGGTGGAGAGCCATTTTGAATAACCTGGGGATATGACAGGCCTGATCTTGCATTTGGTATTTTTGCCTTTTACTTCTTAAGTGTTGTTTCAGAATTTCTTTAGTTCTTTGTATGAGATTTCATTTAACTTTACCGGTTGAAACGTTTCTTTTAGGTCATCTTTTAAAGCAGCTAGGAGTTTGACATTTGAAGAAGAAAGTCAAAAAACAACTATTACTATTTTGAATGAAAAAAGTAAAGAAGAAACTGGCATAAGTTTACAGGTACATGTGTGTGCTTCATAATCTGAAAGCCACCCTTCTCATATAATTACAATTAACAGTAGGTTTCATCTGAGCTGAAAGCAGATCTAGTTGAACTTCAAAAACTGTATTTGAAAGTTATCGTGCTCTAATTCAAACTGAACTCAATGGCCTTGCTGGACAAGTTAAAATGAGTATTCGTTCACCTGAAACACTAATTGCCTGGCAAATTTTAAATCACTACAAAGCAGACTTTGTTCCCCAAAACAACTGACCTCATGGCGGTAACCAGCCAAATATTTTTCAGTTTGTTTTGTCAGAGAGATATGTTCATTAAAAATCAGCAAGTGGCGTAGCAAGTTGTAATAATCAAAACCAAAGTATTATTACCTCCTACAAGTTTATTTGATGTATAAAATCTGATTCAGTAGCCTTGTCTAAATTACTTCTTTCCGTAGTTCATTATTCCAGAACTGTGCTTGCATATCTTTAAAATGCATGGCTTAGCTGGTATGTCTGGTGCTCATTCTGTACTACTGCCTTTTGCTTTTCAACCAGTCCACCTAAGGCCCAGCGCTGTTTGTTTAATAACTCAGCAGAGAAGTTAGATAGTCCTGAAGAGTTTCGCTAGACTACGAAACTTTTCTTCCTGTGATGATAGCAAGCTCAGATACTTCATAAAGGAAAATTAAGCGATGATAACATGTTACATGGAAGAACTTGTGTTGTGGTTTAACCCCAGCTGGCAACTAAGCACCCCACAGCCGCTCGCTCACTCACCCCCTCAAGGTGGGATGGGAGAGAGAATCAGAAGAGTAAAAGTGAGAAAACTCATGGATTGACATAAAGACAGTTTAATAGGTAAAGCAAAAGCCACGCGTGCAAGCAAAGCAAAATAAGGAATCCATTCACTACTTGTGGGTTTAACCCAACGCCTTGTGCCCCCCCAGCCTCCTTGCTGGTGGGGTGGGGTGAGAAGCAGAAAAGGCCTTGACTCTGTGTCAGCCCTGCTCAGCAGTGACTGAAACATCCCTGTGTTATCAGCTCTGTTTTCAGCATGAATCCAAACCACAGCCCCATGCTAGCTGCTGTTCAGAAAATTAACTCTACCCCAGTGAAAACTGGCACAATTTGTATTTATAAACTTACATGATACGTATATAACTCACTTGAACTGGTTCCAAAAGGGGTAATTCTTCGTTTTATGGTGCATGTTGTAGGACCTTCTCATGGACATATATAGAAGCATTGGAGAACCTGACAGTCTCTATGGCTGCGGTGGAGGAAGAATGTTACAGCCATTAGCACGGTATAATTTATTAATGTTCTTATGTTCTTTAAAGTCATAGCTTTCATTTATTAGTAAGAAACTGAAATTGAAAACTTCTGATTAACTTACAACAGGATAAGAACATATGAGCATGAAGCGGTATGGGAGAAAGCCCTTGTAACATATGACCTTGAGGCAAGCCTCTCTCCATCTACTCGCCAGGCAGGAATAATGGAGGTAATTTTATTTTATAATAAGAAATGAATGTGGGAATTGATATCCACTATACTGAGACCCATTTGTAGTAAGTGCAAAATTGTTTTAGGACTGAAAGAAATCTCTTTGGTCATCAAATCTAGCCCACTGTCATAGGCATCCAAACTGTACAATACAAGACAACTCAATATTTGTCCTGAAAACATTAAGGCTTCTAGTCCTCTTGTCACTCATATGTAATCCCTGTCTTGGGTAATGAATTTTGTGAAATACTTCAAAATAAATATATTTCATTTTATACAGAATTTGGCCAGCTCCTAAAATGGTGGAATATAGAAAGTTATGTAATTGGTTATTTTTGCCATCTCATTCTTTAAACCTCTCCATTATGGCAACTATCTTACTGAAATTGTGGTATTTCTGATAAAATAAATAAATGGAAATGATGTTGCCTTATTTTGATCCTTTAAAAATATGTTGGTTTTTAACCTAAAAAGTTTTACACCGGTTCTGTAACAACATAGCACAGGTTTATCTGTGTTTCCCCTCATTTCATTTTCCTATGATACTTTTCTTTTCCTACCCCAAATTATTTAGTATCATTGTTAAAATTCCATTGTGTTTCTCCTTCATAATGGCTGTACACATAACCTGGGTAAGCTGTCACAATTATGAAGTCATTATGGTCTTCAGACAGATAGGGTGTAGGAGTTGTAGGAACCTTTTTCAAATCCCCACCAGGAAAAACAATTCATTAAGAAGTAAAACTAGTTTTGGCTTACTACCCAGGAATGATGGAATGGAGAAATGTGAGCAGATAGTTCATTTGAAACACAACATGGAAATTTATTTCAAAGAATGCCAGCCACAGTAGTAATGAAACTGTTTTTCCGAGGTTACAGTTAGCAGTAGTGTGATTAGTAATCTTATTAAAAAGTTTTCACCTTACATAGTGCTGAGTTTAGAAATACTTATGGTTCTACCTTACCTGCAAAGGCTTCTTTGTTTCCAAAGGTAAAACAAAACCTTTTAAAATACCAGTTCAGTTTACTGAAGGAGGAAAACTAACTTTCAGTAATTTTGTTAATTCCAGGCTTTGCAGAATTTTGGGCTTTGCCACACTCT
>NW_009595050.1:43535-74555 GCF_000690535.1 Cariama cristata
TGTATTTAAAAGGACTGGAACATGAAAACACTGAGTGGTGTGCGGAACTGCAGGAAATACGCTACCAGGCAGCATGGAGGAATATGCAGTGGGGCCACATCTCTTCTGTCAAGTAAACCAACTTACTTTTTTGCTCGTTCTTTTAAGTGAAAGGCAATGGTTTCAGTTCCAAGCAAAAGGATGCTGTAAGAATATAATTTCTATGAAGTAGGTCACCTAATTTATCTTAATCATTGAATTGAAAAGCAGTCCTTTTCAGTTAGACTTGTCTGTTCTGTACGCACATCACTTTTCATTTTCCTGAGGAACTGTACGCAGTTGATTCTTCTTTTTGATTGTTCATAACTATAAACCAAAATTTTCCATTTTTGACTCAGATAGTAGATATGTCTTAAGTATATATGAGGGATAGGTAGTTTTTAATGTTGAATTTATAAGCAAATGGGGAAAATATTACCCAGTAAGCCACAGGAGGTTATCAAGACCTGGCTAAGCAAATACCAGTGTTGATTCCTGGCTACTCCCTCATAAGGAGTAGTCTCCTCCCTTATGTAATGTTGGGTGCCTGGCATTAGTTATTTCATATGAGTGGCCAGGATCTAGTGTGAACTCTGGCCCTTCCTAGTACGTCTACGTCATTGCACATTTTAGGAGGAAGACAGAATAGATTCACTACATTTTGGCAAAAGCAGAAGTTACATGATGGGCTCTGCAGTAACTCCTTCTACATTAACTTTTAGTAGTCGGGAGAATGGAGGATTTTTCTCTGAAGACTTTTAGAGAGAGGTGGATCTGGGGAACATACTCTTGCTTTGTTCATTCTCTTCTCCTGCACTGTCTTAAGATCATTGTTTAGAAGCACCTGAAGAACTTCACAGAAGTGTCCTGTTGAAGGGCATATGTCATGCCATAATCAGAACAAACTTCATATAGGTGGGCTCTCCTTGTCCCTGGGTTAGAGTCTGTATAAACCTCTTTGGTTATAAACCTCTTAGGCAAATAGAATACTCAGCTTTAATACAGGAGCAGAAAAACAACATTTAAGATGAAAACAGAGAGAATGAGATGGCAGGAAAGAGGAGGGTCAAGGAAAAGAAGAAAGAAAAGTGAAAAGGGCAAAGAAGAGAAAATTAAATTGAACATTATGGGTTTTTTCAGCCTTCTGTTTTTCTTTATTTTTTCCTTTTTAAAAATATTTCTGAAGTTAAATCTAAAAAATAGTTGACTGAACTGAAGTTGCGTACATACCATAATATATATCTTTCAGCATGATACTGTGAGAAATGTGTTATGATTAAATTTTTATTGTGCTGTTGGTTTTGTGTCATGTTTTTGATACAACCTTGACCATATTCTCCATATGCCAAACACTTTGACAATTACTGTTTTTTCTTTGTTTTAAAAGAACAGCTTGAATTTATAAAATACTAAATGAATTTAAAATTTAAAGGTTGCATTGTTATTTTTTAGCGTGCAAAACAGCAATCTATCCAACTGCAGAAAATGTACAACTAAAAATATTTGTCATAAAGATAAAATTGACTTCCTTACAGAGAAATATAATTTTCCTTTTATTTTATGTTACTTGTGTTTTATTTTTAAGAGATGAGACGGGAAGACAAGGGTACCATGAATCATTGTATGATGCTCTTCAGTCTTTACGTGATAAGGAATTCTCTGCTTTCTATGACAGTCTTAAAGATGCCAGGTAATCCTATGCAAATATTCTGCTGTTAGAGACATGGAGAGTGTGTGTATATTTATACACAAGTTGTATATAAAAGACTATTATGGGGTTTTATGGGCTTAAATAAAGACTCGTGCATAGAATAAAATTAGTACTTCTAGACTGCAACTTCATTTTGAAGTTTTTTAATTTAAATTTGACTTTTGTGCATATATAATTTGTGTGCTAATTGAAGACACATTTCCTGTAGTATACATCCCTTCCTTTGAGGTCCACTTAAATAGGTTTGTATGCTGACTGCGCTTCTTTAGCTGAGCTATCATGTAGGCTTTAGAGTTTATATATGCTTACCGTGTTTTCATTTATTGATAAACTTAGTTTTTTTAATTTTAATGGTAATACAAACTGAATAATTTTGCTGTTTAAATTCTGTTCACTGTATGGAAATTATGTTATGAATATTTGGAATTATTTGTTGATATTAAAAAAAATAATAATTTACTATTTCTCTGTTAAATCCATAGAGTGAATGAAGTAGAAGAGCTGTGCAAAGGCAGTCTTGAGTCTGTTTATTCATTATATCCAACTCTTTGCAGACTGCAGCTAATTGGAGAGCTAGAAAATATAGGTCTGCTGTTCTCCAGGTATTTTTTTAAGCTTGTTTCATACTCCTTTTTCAGTTTTTAGGATTTTTGGGAATCAAGTCTAGCACAAAAAATAAAATGACCTCAATAAATTTTATTCATGAACATCTCAAACTTCATCTTAAAAATTCTATGGATTTTAGCTCTACTATGTGAAGACAAATCTAGATTCTCTTTATTTCCAGACTGGATTTATTCGTGGTCTAGTTTTAATTATGTGATTTTATGCCAATATTGTATTTTAAATAATTGTTTTCTTTCCTTTGTTTTGAGTTCCCTGGTGTACTCCAAGGTAGCAGTCATATCTCCTAGCCTTTGGTTTACTAAAGTAACTTGAGTCATCCTCTTCTAGTTTCCTTTCTAAAAATGTTTTCCATTTACTTGATGATACCCATAGATCTACTGAAAGTTGTTTCAGTTTGAGTCACTTTCTTCATGGACCACTATTACCATCAGTAAAAAGAAGATATTTGTCTGTGTAGTGCTATTAACATTTCATTATTTCTGCTCTAGTTGTATCAGTTTGGTAGCTTATAGTCATCTTACAGTCGTTTAGCATGTCGAGGACCTTATGAACCATTGCTATTTGCAGTTAATGAATTGCCTAAGAAAATAACCCATACAATGAACCTACACAGCTACAATGTCGGAGTTTGGAATTTATTCTTATATTAATCCATATACAACCTGTATAATAAAATAGGAATCTTGGTCCCAATCTTTTAAGTAGCCCTATATTTGAACGTGATTCCCTTTGCTGATGGACCTTTTACACAGCAGTTTTTGATGCTGAATCAAGAATGTTTACAGTGGAGTTGTTCACCTTCCTGATGTTGATCTCTTGATCTTCATGTTTGCTACAACTGGAAACCTGCCAGTTTATTCTGCATATTAATGATTGTAGGGTTTGATGGACTGCTTTTGGTTTTGAACTGTAGATTGTGAACTACCTGGGTAGTTTACTTTTGTAACTCATCTTGCATTTCACTAATACTTAGCAAGAATTAATAACAGGGTTTTTTTCTTTTGGTAACAATTGCAGATCTGTTACTACTCAACAACTGAATGATATTTATTTGAGATGGCAGAGACAGTCCCAGCTTCTCAAGGACAGTGATTTCCGTTTCCAGGAACCTATCATGGCTCTGCGCACTGTAATTTTGGAGATCTTGCTTGAAAAGGAGAATGAAAACGCCAAAAGAGAATGTATTAAAGACATCCTGACCAAACATCTAGTGGAGCTGTCTAGATTGGCAAGAACTGCTAAAAATACACAGGTAACAAATTCCAGGAAAGATCAGTGATGGATGTTTGGGTTTTTTAGTTTATAGAAGAACTTCATTTTTTAACAGTACTAAAGATTAACTGTATTCTAAGTTTATTCAATTAATCAATTAGTTGGAGACTTAAACTATGTAGAACTTATTCATGAATTGTATTCATGGGCATGTTTTTGAATTTTGTTCATAACTGTAAGTTACTCTATGAGGTAGATAATATAAAAATGACATTTTTAGTGAAGAATGCTCTTATAGCTCCGTTACTTTAATTTGGTGCAGCTTTCACTAGCATCATACTGTTGTAGTGTTCCAGAGTAAAGCTGCAGAAAGAACTCCATCGCATCTGTATATTTAGTGTTGTCTTCAAGGTTTTATACTCTCAAAGCACCGTTGCATCGTGGTAAATCTCTCTCTGTGAATGAGTTAATGGGATTTGCAGTATCAGTGGTTTCTGCAGCTGTTAATGCATTTAAGGTCCAGAGTCAGCCATGGCTTGTTTTAGGTAGCGCATCTGGAGGAATAACTCAACAAGAATTTATAGAGCAACAATATCCTCCAAGAACCTCTGCAGAAAATAGTTCCAGCTGAATATATAACTTGGAAAGATGTTTAACACTTCACATATGTGAAAATATATTACACTTTGTTTTCAGGAAAGTTCTAACTCTTTTTGTGAATAATGATGAAAGCAGTAGAACAGCTGTCTTTGATTTCATAAATTTGCAAGTTTTACTTAGTGCCTCTGGAATTGTTTGGGAAAATGACTTCTTCAGAATTTTTTTAATCTCATGCCTGCCCAGCACTAACACTGTGGTGATGAGTGTCCTGTCAGAGCTGCGACAGAAGTTAATTTTTTTTCACTTTGATTTTTAGTTGCAGAAGAAGATTAAAATTGGGGTGCCATATTTTGGGAGGATTAGAAGGTTCTGAAAAATTGAGCCAGTGTGTTTCTGAAAACACTATCGTTCCAGCCTCTTCGGCGTTGTCATGTGCAACCTTTGGGGCATACTTCGGGGCCTTAACAGTTTTTTAAACCATGGGATGATAACCCTTTCCTTTTGGAACACCAGTAGTTGACCACACTGAGTGTCTGGACGTAGGAAAGTTTTTGAGGAAGTACTCTTTGCAACTAGTGACTTTTTTTCCTCTTTGGTGCCACTACCGTCTGTCAGGGGAAGGAGGAGAGTGCCGTACAGAATCGTCACACTGACCACTAATAGAAGTACCCAAACTTACACTGTCAGTTACAAGCATTCTTACATTTTAATTGTTTACCTTGCTTATTTAAAAGTTTGATTGATTTGGTTATTGGTTGGACAAGTTGTGAAGATACACTTTAGTCTCGATCTTTGACATTATTGAAAAGATAGTTTGCTCTTTGTACCATCATAGCAATATTAGATTACTAAATAATGAGGATGTTACTTCACCAGTGATATGAGTGAAGAGGTAGGCATACAAAAGAGCTAGTGTATGGTGGTGCCATTTTTCTTGCTATTTTTCTGCGGTCTCTTCGGATGTAATAATAATCACTTAAGCTAAAATTATAAAACCATTATTTCAGTAGGTACTGATTGTAGAATTTCTATACTTTATACCACCAAGTAATTTAAAATGTTAAACATTAATACTTTATTTTGGGGTTTGTGAAGTTTAATTCTATAGTCTATTTTTGTTGCAAATCAGGATTTTCTGCAAGTATATAGAAAAATAACTTCATCTTGTTGCTGCAAATAAATTCTTAGCATTGGATAGGCAGAATATGCTGCACAAGTAGAGCAAATGAAGATGGAGTTTAAAACCAGAACTTGCTGTCAGATAGAAGTATTTGAATTAAAGAATTGTTTATAATGTTTTTTTCAATTTCAGCTTCCAGAAAGAGCTATGTTTCAGATCAAACAATACAATCCGACAGGATATGGAGTTTCTGAATGGCAACTAGAAGAAGCTCAGGTTTTCTGGGCTAAAAAGGAAGAGAGTCTTGCACTGAATATTCTTAAAAGTATGATAAAAAAATTAGATGCAGATTGGTTTCAGGTATGTGCTATGTAATATATAAACTTATGGGAATTAAGCTATTTAAGATCCTATTTCCACTTTCTGAAGTTTTCCTTTGGAAGAAAATTAAAAAGTTGTCTGCAATATTACTAAATCTGTTTTGTACTCTCAAAATGTCTGAAAGCAAAAAAAAACCTGTACTGGCAAATCTTATCAGGGGTTTTCAAAGCACGTCTGTAGGAGTGGCAAATGTTAGAACTTGTTATTCATTATTTTGCTTCCAGTGCCACCACTGTGAAATATATAGCTTTTTAAAATCAGAGATGACTTCCCTTGATAAAAAATTAACTTGTTTTAAACAAAACTGTTACACAGAGGTGCATCGTCTTGTTCTGTGCCAATAGTTAAAGAAACTAATGGCCAAGCAGGATTGTTTAGGCATAGAATCATTTAGGTTGGAAAAGATCTTTAAGATCATCGAGCCCAACCATTAACTTGGCACTGCCCAGTCCACCACTAAACCACGTCCCTAAGCACCACACCTACACGTCTTTTAAATGCCTCCAGGGATGGGGACTCCACCACTTCCCTGGGCAGCCTCTTCCAGTGCTTGACAACCCCTTTGGTGAAGAAATTTTTCCTAATATCTGATCTAAACTTCCCCTGGTGCAACTTGAAGCCATTTCCTCTCATCCTATCGCTGGTTTCTTGAGAGAAGAGACCAACACACACACACCCCCCCCCTTGCTACCCCCTCCTTTCAGGTCGTTGTAGGGAGCGATCAGGTCTCCCCTCAGCCTCCTCTTCTCCAGACCAAACCCCCCCAGCTCCCTCAGCCACTCCCCATCAGACTTGTGCTCCAGACCCTTCCCCACCTTCATTGCCCTTCTCTGGACTCGCTCCAGCACCTCAAGGGCTTTCTTGAAGTGAGGGGCCCAAAACAAGACTCATACAGGGAGAGACCAACAATGTATTTTATGCTAAAGAAGCACACCTCTGTTGCAGGCATTTCCCTGCTGTCTGTAGGGAATCTTTGTGTAAAGGTGGAAGTCTGAGTTGAGTCTATTTCGGTGGGGCTGAAGCTGTATCACAAAGAGTACAGAAATTCCAGGCAAGTTTTTGACTGAAAAACATTCACTACTGTACCTCAGACTTCTTTGTCCCTTGAACTAATCCATTATCAAGAAGCATCGATACAACTTCCGGTGCTGTTTCACATCTTTGAATCCTCTCCCATTTAGAAGCACACTGAGCTGTGAGTTGTATGTTGTACTTCTGAAAATGGAATCTTACCTCAAACAGGGGAATCTTTTCTCATCAAATTTGACTTCAGCAAGTGCCTCTGAATCTTACTTATCTTAGATTTTTTTGTAAGCTTTCTGAAAACTTACGTCACTTGAAGTGAAGCAAATACTATATTCCCATTTCCAGTTCAGAATACAAGAACTGGAAGAAAAATCCCTCTCTTCTATCTCAGTAACGGGCAATATGAAGTTCCTAGGAAAAAGTGCAAAGAATAGTTGGGCTGTATAGCTACAGTACTCCCCCAGACTTCCTGAACCAAAGGTAGTTTCTTTGTAGGTAATTCTTTCCAATGTTTTTTATACCATAAATTTGTCCAGTTGTTGTCCAAAAAGCAGATTAGTGCCCGGCATGCAAAAAACCAATTCCACACGCTCAGGAGAGAGATTGTATTTATTCAGACCTGGGTGCTCAGTGGACTTTTCCACAAATCAAGCACAACAGCAAGTTCCAGTGTTCCTTTTATACACAAAAATCAGAGATTAGTAGTTTTCCAGACACGCCTGCTAACTACTGATTGGGTAGTAATTTACGTACAATTACATATTCATTCATACAACTACGCACGCTCCAGGGAAGGGTCTTCACCTGGGCAAGGGTCTTTTTGACCTGTGGGTGTGATTTTTAGTGTTATAATGAAGGCAGTTCACTCCAGGACACCCTAAAAGTTAGTTTTGTTGCCAAGTTGCTAAATCGAAAAGTCACTTTGCCAGGTTGTCAAATAACTCGTCCATGCTCAGAGGTTTAACACAATCCGTCCTGGATGTTCTCATCAATTTCCAAGACTTACCATACCCTCACTCCCTTCATGAATCCCTTATTGTTAATCAAGGTCACCTTGACCAAGGTTCAGAGCAAGGTATGATCAAAGCCTTGTAATTATTACCTATGGTTACCAGTACCAGATGTGAAATACATTATATCACAGTCACTTTTTGAGTCTGTGTAAGCTTCCTTTTGTTTGTTTTGAACCTCCTATCTTCATTTGATGTTAGTTCTTATCTTGGAAAAAACACTGAACACATGCGCCCTGTCTCCATTCTTCACAGTGAGGTAACGTTTTACAGCAACAACTGTTTCACAGTCCATTGTTGTATACAAGAAGTCTTTTTCCCCTTCTTATGCATCACTTAACATTTGGTGTTTTTCTAGTAATTTCATCAGGTTTTTTTCATTCCATTTATTGTCCTGTATTGTTTGTCAGCAGTTCTTCAGTCCATCCTTGTTTTTATCACTTTGAATGACTCAATATCTTCACTAGATTTTGTGTTCTCTGCTCATGGCCTTCTCAAGATTAGTATCTTTAGAACAGCACAGATGTGTGGATCTTTGGAGGCTTTTCATCGGTGACCTAACTCCATTTATTTCTCTTTTTGTTGCCTCTCTTAGTTCTTTATCCCTCTAAGAATCATGCATTTTATTTCTTGTGACTTAGTTTCTTCAAGAGCCTTTTGTAGAAGAACCATGTCACATGACCATTGGAATCTGTTGGAGTAGGCTGAATCAGACAGATCTTCCTTTGCTTGTTGAGTTCTTCAACAAGTTCAGTTAAGTTGGGAAATGGGATACATCTGAGGATGCTAAGAGAGTTAGCTGACATCATGTCAAAGCTGCTTTCGTATCACCTCTGAAAGGTCATGGGGATCAGGGGAAGTCCTGATGACTGGAAAGGACAATCACACCCATCTACAAAAAGGGCAAAAAGCAAGATCAGAAACTACAGAGCAGTCAGACTCATTTCAATCCCTGGGAAAATTACAGAATGGGTCTTTAGGGAAGCTATTGCCTTGAACGTGAAGGAAAAGAAGGTGGTTGGGAAAAGCTGACAGAAATATACTGTCATGCTTGACCAACCTGATTGTCTTCTGTGATGAAACAGTTTGCCCAGTAGACATGGGATGAGCTGTGGATGTCATCTGTCTTGATTTTAGCAAGGCATTTGACACAGTTTCCCACAATATCTTTCCTGACAAGTTAGTAAGATACAGACTGGATAGATAAGACCGCAAGATAGGTGGAAAACTGGCTAAACTGCTGAGCTCGAAGGGTGGTGGTTGATGATTCAAAGGCAGCCTGGTAGCCAGTCAGAAGTAGAGTTCCTTAGAGTTTGTTATTGGGTCTGATACTATTTTTATGACTGCGATCTGTATGACAGGACTGAATCTCCTCACCAAATTTGCGGATAACAGGAAACTGGAAAAAGAGAGGGAGATTCTGGAACAAAGAGCAACCAGTCAGAGACCTCAATAGTTTGGAAGATTGTGCCAATAGGAATTGCATGAGATCAGTGGGAAGTCCTTCACCTGAGATAGAATAATCTCAAGCAGCATTACAGGGAGGGGTCTGACTGGCTGGGCTGTAGCTTTGCCAAAAAGGACTTGGGGGTCCCAGTGAAGGGCAAGCTAAAATGATTCAACAGTGTGACCTTGTAGCAATGAAGGTGAGGCATGTCCTGGGCTGCATCACCAAGAGTGTAGCCAGTAGATTAAGAAGTGTGATTATTCTACTCTATTTGGCACTTGTTAGCCCACACCTGAAATAATGTGTCCAGTTTTGGTCCACCATTCAAGAGAGACATTGGAAAATAAGAGAGGGTCTGGGAGAGGGCTACCACAATGGTTAGAGGGTTGGAGAACTTGGCACAGGAATAAAGGTTGTAGGGACTGGTTTTTTTCAGCCTTAAGAAGTGAAGGCATATGGGGATCTCGTCACAGATTTCCAACACCTGAAAGATAGTAATAGTGAAGATGGAGGTAACTCTGCTCACAGACATGCACGGTGGAAGGGCAAGAGGCAACGGCACAAGTTGTTTCAAGGGAAATGCCATCTGGATACAGGAAGAAAATTCTTTGCCACCAAACACTTGAACAGTTTGCCCAAAGAAGTGGTAGCATCTCCCTTGCTGGAAATGAATAGTCAAGACTCAGTTTAGGAGAGTCCTGGAAAACTTAATCTAAAGTCCTGCTTTCAACAGAAGGTTGGGCCAGATGGTCTCCAGAGGTGCCTTCCAGCCTTGGCTTTTCTGGCATTCTGTGGTGTCCTTTTACAAAAGCTATTCTGGCTTTTCTTCATATTAATCCATCTGTTCTCTTTGTGTAGTGGTTGGGTTTTTTTGCTCATTTGTCCACTTCTGGTAACAGTCTGACCAACTTGTGCTTCCCTGGAACTTGTTAAAATATTGGTGTCACATCTGTCACCTGCCACTCCTCTTCTATTAAGGCAGTTTTAACAAAAGCTTTTATACCTCTTTTAGTAGTTATTTCATCTGTGAATTGCTGTAGACCTTTTGGAAAAATACATTCTGATCCCGGTGAGTTGATAGTTTTCATTTTGCCCTTTTGTTCAGTAACCTTTGCTGTTGACACTTCAATAGCAGACGGACCTTTGAAATCCCTCATAAAGAAAGGCTTTGCAATGGGACTCTTCAAGCGCCTCCACAGTGAACACAAATGCAAATAATTTAAATTTTTTTCTCCTTTATCTTCTCAGAGCACTGTTTGTTTTATAACTTTTTATCAAGTGGACTATCTAGTGGCTAGCTGCTTCTAATATGTTTAAAAATGCTTTTTTATTATTTGTTGAGTCTTCTTCAAGTTGTTTAGGTTTTTTGGACAGCCTGATGGTGGGTTTTTATTTTTTTCATTTGACAGGATATTTTATGATTTCTTTAATATATTTTCTTTTTCACTTGGACAAAACTTCATTTTGTGTACTGATGTGGTAAAAATCTATTCATCATCCTTTCCTTTGTGTTTAGCTATGATGGCTTTCCTTGAGTATTTTTTGAAGGGTAATAAACATTCGCTTTGAATCAATATACTTTATTAAGGAATATCACACTTCAGAAAAGCTGGAGAATTTTGGGCCAAGTTCTACGTACGTATCAGGGCAAAATCAAGAGTTGCTGCTCCTCTTTTGATTTTCATGATTACTCCATGAATCAGTTGATGAAGGCCTCCAAAAATTCAATCCTCCTCTCACTTTCCAGTGTTACGTTTACTCTGTCTGCACAAGGAAGTTTTGTGTTTTCGCAGCCTACGATATCCTTCAGTATTTCACAGTCAGCATTGCCACCGTGGTCGGGTGATCTTTAATATGTACCCTACACTAAAAGTATTTTGGAATCTTGTCCTACTATACGGTTACAGCTGAGCTTCCAATCTGGAGGCAAGTCCTTTCGAAACCGGCTCCATCATCTTCTCAGAGCACTTTTAACCAAATCACCATGTAGAGGTCTGTCTGAAAAATTTAATGATCACGGGTAGTTATCACAATTCCTGACTGTTTCCCACAGAGTGTACTATGGTACTTCAGGCTACATGGGGATACTAGAAAATAGAATTGTGGAAACATACTGTGAATTTATTTAATATTTATTACATTTTGTCATTGTTTTATTCTGGTTTTCATTGTTCAAACTGTCAGGTATTTAAAAATACATGCTCTCCTCTAGTCTAACACAGAATGTGATTTAAGGTTATTGACTACTGTAGATGTGGATGGTAAATGACTCCATAGATACCTCACGTGTAATAGGCCTGAGTGAATTATATTCAGGGTTTAAAAGCTTTATAAATTGCCTACCTCATATATAAAAGGTATTTTTATTTCATGCCTCACTCTTGTCTTTTTTTTTTTCCCCAAAACTTGCTTTCTCAAAGGTTGAGAATGATCCTCGTCTGAAATTGATGTATACAGAATGTCTGCGGCTATGCGGAACCTGGTTAGCAGAAACATGCTTGGAAAACCCTACAGTTATCATGCAGAAATACTTAGAAAAGGTGCATCCAGTGTTTGAAATGTGCAGTCTTTGAAATAATGCTGTGCTAAAATATGGTGTGAAAATGTCAAGTAAATTTTCAATGCAGCCTTTATTTTGCTGGATTGAAAATAGGGTTTCTTATAAAAATATTATATTTTCACATAGTATTGTGTAACACTGTAGTCTTATAAAATATTCACAGTATGACTTTATAGGATTCACAGTGAAACTTCTGTGTAGTATTGGATTAGAAGTGCAGTGATTACAACTACTAGTCCAATTTCTCTTTCCTATTGCACTCCATCCCCATCCTTTCCTTCCCAGGACAGATCATTCATTTACGGTGTTTTCAGTATGAGTACTGCATTTGTAGCATTCTCTTTCCAGGTGCTGGGAAGTCTTGTTCTAGTGTTTCAAAGTACTGTAATTTTTTTTAAACTCTCAGTCAGTAGTAGAAACATTTTTATTAATATTTGTCCACTCTGCATTTCTTCATTTCATGCTAATTGGTGAAACTCTACATAGTTGCTTTTCTCTGTTACTCTCCACATGCTTTCTTCACTCTGATGATTTGAATCAATGACTTTCACATATAATTTCCTTTTCTCTTTGGCACTTTTTGGACTGTTTTCTATTTTTTTCTCACTATCTTATGATACAAGGTTGTAAAACTGTTGTAAAACTTCATGCCTAGTTACTGTAAAAGATAGATAGAGGTGGGAGACTCCTGTATGGTTATTAAAGCTGTTTCATACAGGGTAATCTTTTTGACTGTTTGCACTGAAACACTCCTCAAAGATTAAATTCACTTAGGAGAAAATACGCAGCCTCGTAGGTTTTATTTTGTATGCGTATATATTCATCACAGGCAACATTAAATAACTTGTTCGAGCAGGTGGCCTTGCTGGAGCAGGGGGGTTGGGCAAGATGAGAGGTCCCTTCCAACCTCAACCATTATGTTTTTCTGTGATAACAGAGTTTAATCAAATGTTATGCAATACTATTAATCTGATTATCAATCTTATCATTATTGTAACTTCCCTTTCAGGCTGTGGAAATTGCTGCAAGCCACAGTGGAGACAGCAGCGATGAGCTGAAGAAAGGAAAGATGCAGGCTTTCCTGTCTTTGGCTCGTTTCTCAGATAATCAGTACCAGCGAATTGAGAATTATATGAAATCCTCAGAGTTTGAAAATAAGCAGGCGTTACTGAAGAAGGCCAAGGAGGAGGTTGGCCTCATCAGGGAGCGTAGAGTTCAGACAAATAGGTGAGCATTCACATGGAGAGGTGGTTGCTATGGGGCTATCAAAGGCTCCATCTTTACTAATTCTCTGGGCAAGTGGTACAGCATGGGGCACATCTCTACGGCTGGATTTTCCCTTCTCCACAAAACACAGACCAAATCCATAGCGCTTGTTGTGAATAGTTTCTGAACTGTGCCTGAACATGGTCTAGGAGAGTGCTAGATAGCGTCGGCCAAAACTAAGCCAAGGAGTGTTACAACAGTTAAACAGTATGGATGATGCTGGGCCAGAATTGACATTTATTGCCTGGATCCATTCAGTTTATTTGACAGAGAAAACATTACAGAGTAAAAATAAATGAGTTTGAGGTTTTTCTCCATTATACAGTTGGTGAAAGAGTAGAATTCATCTTAATACAGAATTCTTAAAGATGTAGCAAGAGCAATTGCAAGTCAGTTGGAAACTGAAGTCTTTACACAATGGTCTGTACTGGATATTCACATTTACACCAATATTTAGATTAAATCATTAAAAAGAAGAAAGGCATTGACTGAAAATTTAGAGTGGTGGGTCTGTGTGGACATACACTACGGGAATAGCTCCCATAGTTGGGTTTCTCAGTCGTTTATTTTACTGTGCTTGTATGTACAAAACAAGTTTAAAAAAGTTAAATTAGTAAGTTAGAGAAGTAGGGATGGCCTTGCTGTAAGTTCATTAAGAGATAATTTGTTGTTTAAAAATAATGTCTGTTCACATAGATATACAGTGAAGGTCCAGCGAGAACTTGAGCTGGATGAATATGCCATACGTGCCCTAACTGAGGATCGTAAACGTTTCTTGTGTAAAGCAGTGGAGAACTATATCAGCTGTTTACTAAGTGGAGAAGAACATGATATGTGGATCTTCCGACTCTGCTCCCTATGGCTTGAAAATTCTGGAGTTGATGGAGTCAATGAAATGATGAAGGTATATGTCTGCTGTTGCTTTTCCTTATGCTTTGGCATTAAATTACCCATCCTTCTTCTCCTTCTCCTCCTGTGTTTCTAGAAGATGAATTATAGTGCTGTACAGTGTGCTTTCCTATGTAGCTCCTTAACTTTTCCCTCAAAACTTGCTTTTTCAGTCATCATTGCTCATCAGTTTGTTTTTCATCAGAGCGCTGTAATTCTCAATGCATTTTAATTTAATTTAGCATTTTAATTTGACAAGTCTGTATGATTAAGCATATCTCATGATCTTTCATTGTCGTTGCCTTGCTCGTTATATACCTTGGATACCACATCCTTTAGCACATTATTCTAGTTCGTATTATATGTACTTTCAGGTGAAAGGATCTGCTTTTAGATTGTCTGTATAACACCGTAGCCAGGGACCAGTAAAGTTCGCATTCTCAGGCTGGTTCTATCATTTCTAGAATCATGCAGGAAATCTGTTAATTCTTACCTGAATGATCTGTTTATAACAGAGATCTGTATCATTTAATTCGCTTTGTGTTATAATTAACTTGGAAAAATAGAAAGTGTTCCTTTACTCATATTTTTAACACACAATTGTTTCTTGTCTTAACTAGATTGTAATTTTTTTTCGATTAGGATTGTCTCTTGCCAGAAAGAATCTAGAAATGAATTCTGAATCAATATACCTAAGAATACAAAATAGTAGTTTTCTGACAAAAGACTTGTAGCATTCAAGAGACATACACCAAGATGATGTGATGCTCACTGGATTGCCATTTGATCACACAGAAATGATTACTCTCAGTTAAAAAAAAAAAAAAAAAGGCAAAATCAAAATTGCTAGCCCTTACCTGGTATTTTATGATTACAGGATTTTTTTGGTGTTTAGTACAGCTTTCTAACTGAATTTTCGCTACTACAGAAAAATGCAGAGAAGATCCCTTCGTACAAGTTTTTGCCTCTGATGTACCAGCTGGCTGCTCGGATGGGAACCAAGATGATGGGTGGTTTAGGATTTCATGAAGTTCTGAATAATGTAATTTCTGCTTTTCATATCTAAAGATATCTTGATTAGCTTAGTAGTGCATGCTTCTGAATAATATGTATCTTCCTTTGTGCAGTTATAGCTAAATGAGTTATGCAGGTGATAAAGGTGTATTAAAAATGAGTGATGCAAAATCAGTATCGTGGGGGCAGAGGATTGGGGACTTTTTTCCTTGCTACTTAATTGATTTTCTTGTTGTGTAAGAATAGGCTTATGCAGGTATAGAAATATACTTTGAATGTATTTTAGTTGTGGAAATACCATCTAAGTATTAATTTTTATTTCTTATTAGGAACCTTAGAAGGTTCAATTCAAAAGAATTAATAATGTTGATTAAGTAATATTTTTTCTTCTGTACAGTTTTCAGTAATGAGATCTTCTTGTTTTTCTTGACAGCTAATGTCTAGAATTTCACTGGATCATCCACATCATACTTTGTTTATAATATTAGCTTTGGCAAATGCTAACAAAGATGAACTCCTCACAAAACCAGATACAATAAGAAGAAATAAGTTAATTAAAAATGCACCGAAAGAAATCTCCCAGCTTGATGTGGTGACTACAAAAAATTCTATTCTATTAATCACATTCAGTCCTTTAATTTTGTTAAAAAATGGAAAAAAAAATTATGTCAAGGGTTGTTTTAGTGTAGAGCTCATCAGCTGACTTGTTAAGAAAAAGTAGGAGGAAAAAGTACTTTTAATAATAAAAAACCCCTCCTTCTGTGCATACATTGGTAATTATTATTGAAAGAAGTAATTACGAGATTGAGCAAAACATGGTTAACATTTCCTGCAACAAATAGCCCCAATTATTGCAAAGAGTTTTGTGATAAATGTCCTTGATGTTTGATTCTGTAAAAGGCATTTTAGATGCAACGAAGGCTTGAGTGGGTTTATTGTTAAAAGTACATACTGAATTGAGTATTTTTTCCGCTTTGAGCGATAACATCTGTCCTATCTAAGTATTTCGCCTTGTGCAGTATATCTTTCGTTCCTTTATATCACCTTTATATGTAAAAAGCCATGATGATGGGTAGTACTGAACTGTGGCTTCATGTTAATGTTGTTTTTGCTTAATTTTTGTTAGAACCGATCTTTGGAATCATCTCTTATCTAGATTAATGCTCCTTTTTTCCCCCATCACTATAGGCTTGGCATGGTTGTTGGTCATTACCATCTTACACCACACACTGATACAATTTTTCACATTTGTATGTGGCTTTTTTTTTGCCTTTCTCTTGGATTTGTAGTTGTTTTGTGGTCCCCCCCTTAGGAGTAGGATTATGTTAAACTCAACTAAGTCTCTCAGAGTTAGGCACAGAAGGGACGCATGGTCAGATTTTTGCCTTTTGCATACAGGCTTTTTCTTCAGCTGGGAGGAAATAACAGAAGCAGGAAGGTGGTGGAAGAACATCCAAAACTGCCTGTCCCTTTTCCTGAGGAATCTTTGCAGGTTTTTTGCACTTTGCCTGGACAGATTTGCTCCATCTCTATCCCCAATAATATTTTACTTTACTCATTATCTCATATTGGACAACAGAGACCTTTTCTTCAAATTATTTCTGTTCATATCACAAAGGGCTGTCCATTGTTGCAATTTTCTCTGTTTTCATAGCATGTATCTCGATTGTACTTACTTGACTGCATGCATCTTTAATCTTCCAAAGTGTAGTTTGCAGATCTGATATTTGTATTCCATTGGGCTTTTTTAGGACAGAATGGAGGCTGCTAGCAATATAATCAATATCGTAAGAAAAAGGAGAGCTCGTATGGTTAGAGACGTTGCAGCACTTTGTGATGCTTACATCACATTAGCAAATGTAGATGCTACGCCATGGAAATCTCAAAGGAGTAAGTCTTGGAAAAATTATTTTTGTTTTTAATAGTGGAGGTATAGTTTATTTTCTTGGATTAAAAGGTATGTTTCTAAACATTGATATTTCATTAAAGGAGATATACTGTGCTAGCACTGTGTCCTATTTTTGATGAATGTAGAACTTAGTCTGGATTAAAAGTCATAGTAATTACTTGCCCTGTAAAGTTCAGACTTTCTGAGTATGAAACTCCAGAAAACTCCGGTTGTCCTGTGGTCATCTTCATCAGCTCGACTGAAGTATGTGGTGAGGTTTTGGGTCCCAAAAGCAATGTGAGCTGGTTTTGGTAAACTTCCAAGTATGTTTATAGTTCTGAATTTAAAAATACTGATTCCTTTTAATTACAGAAGGAATAAATATTCCAGCTGACCAGCCAATTATTAAACTGAAGAACCTGGAGGATGTTGTTGTTCCTACCATGGAAATTAAGGTGACTGAAGTTGAAACAAATACACACTATACTATCAAATTATAGAGTTAACTTCAAATTTTTATAGTGGCAGTCAGGGCATATATCTCATCATCAAATTCCCGTGTTCTTTACAGGTCAGCCTCCCAGGGGTACTTTCCTGTCAGGTGGGAGATGCAGGGTGAGATGGTTTCCTTAGGCTTTAGAAGACCTTGACCCCAAGTCTTGTATTTGCTGGGTGAAGATGGCTTTGCCACTGCCACTGTTACCACTGACTAGTCTTTCCTTATCAAAAGGGGCGATGAGCTACCTAAATCACAGAGAGAGTTTGGCAATCTGAATCTCCTATTTAGTAGGTGCTAGCTCAGAGTTTCAGGGAGGCACTTAATGTCCAGAAAGGTGTGAGAATTAATGCCTCTTCTGCTTTTTCTAAACGGCCGGCTTATACGTTTTTACAATTCAGTAATGGTGAATTGTCCACTCCCATTAGCAAAGTGGTTGACTGGATGGGTGCATAGGCACTTGTTCTTAGATGCCATGCGCTCTACCTAGGAAACTTCAGGAGTGTAGAGTTGCTTTTTTGGCCAGCCACCTAAAATTTAAATGTTACGAAGCGAAACTTTCCTGTGTTGCAGTCCCTCAGGCTATGTCTATAAAGCTAAAGAAAACAAGCCGAGGGACTGTTTTATGCCGTTTGACTTCAGAAGCCAGAAATTGCCACCCATACTGAATAGCATTTGTAGGACTCCTTTGTACGACTCGATTGTTCTTCTCTTTGCCTGCTGCCTTCTCCAGTACCAACTACATGAAATAGTTGGAGATCTGTGATGTAAACAGCTGGAGCGGTATTTCCATACAGCTAACGGAGCAGGGTTGCTTTGTGGCATGAGGATATAGAGGATGGCTGAACATACAGATCCTGTAGACTGCAACAGTTTTAGGATTGTAAATTGGGTCCATTTGCAGCCTAATGTGAGCCTAATGGCCCTCAGCTGTACCTGAACATTTTCTTGGGAGAATCCTGGTTGGGACAGGCTGAAATGGTGTCAGAGCTTCTTTAGTGGAAATCAGCAGCACCACGTCCCTTCTACCAGTGGGGTGAACAGGGAGGAATCAAACTCCTTTGCTCAGCATACTTGTGTAGCCCTTGTGGGTATTATCCTGGTCAATGATGGAATGCTCCTATTAATATTTAGCATATAGTCTGCTAACGAGGTTTGCAAACAACGCACTACCACTTTCTCTGAATGAAACGGAGGTAATATTTATATTAATTTTAAACTAATGTGTAATTTCAGGTGGATCCCACGGGACAATATGAAAATTTGGTGACAGTAAGGTCTTTTAAGCCAGAATTTCGCTTAGCAGGAGGCATGAATCTGCCTAAAATAATAGATTGTGTAGGATCGGATGGTAAAGAAAGGAGGCAGCTGGTTAAGGTAGGTTCTGTCAGTTGCAATGACATCTCAGAGACTTGGTGTGTTGGATTTTTTTCTCAGTTCTTTCATCAGTTTTCTCATGTATCACTTCTGTACCATGAGCAGACTTTTCACAGTTCAGTGTCGGTTTTCTCAGTTCAGGAATGCTTTAATAAAGGAAATTACAAAGTCAGAGTAAGTAATATAACAATATAAATAATAATATTAAATATTTTTGTAATTATTTTTCAGTAATGCCTGTAATATACAATAGCTTACGTGACAACTACCAGACCTGTGACTTGCATGGTCGTGTCTCAACCAGTGACCTGGAGTGTACAGCAAATAAAAGCCATCAGCATTTTATGTTAATACTTCCTTTTTTCTTTCTTCCCCGTATAAAAAGAATTACAGTTCAGAGACGATCAAAACCATGCACATAGAAACACAAATCTCTCCAAAAAAATGATTTCTCTCTAAACTCTGTTGATTTCATTCTGCTGAAACATTCAGCAGCTGCTGGGAGAATTTGGATTTGCTGTGAAGTATGGGGTAGTTTTGAAAGTTTTAAAGAGAAGCATGAATCTCTAGATCTGCATCCAAGAATGAGAACTGCAGTACCAAGTGATGCTGCTTCAGCTGTGTGCTGGATAGCTAAATCTGGTGAATGAAACATCTGTTTTTAGAAAGGGCACGATAAGGTGTGTAGGTTCATTGAAACCTTAATCAAATAACATTTGTCCAAAAAAAGAAGAAAAAGGTGATGATTTAAGTTAATGATGGTTCTGCTTGAGCAGCTGAGCACTATTACAAAACCAAATACAGAGAAAAAACAGTTGTTAATTACATGTTATTACTGGTGATTATTGTGGAAAAGTAACTTGTGCTTTGTGGCATTTTTTAAAATATTTTTTTTAAGTTGCTGAATGAGAAGTTTGATGGCGGAAAATGTTCTTTAACTGCTTTTTCTGTTTGTGCTGAAGGGGCGTGATGACCTGAGACAAGATGCTGTTATGCAACAGGTTTTCCAGATGTGCAATACATTGCTCCAGCAAAACACTGAAACACGAAAGAGAAAATTAACTATCCGAAGATACAAGGTAACAAGGAACAGCTGCTGCAGCAGAAGAATAAATGCTACAGATGAAGCATATGTCCCCATTCTCCTCTTTTTAACCCAAAGACAATACAAAAGTGTGTTTATTTATGTGTTATTAAAATAGTCACTGCTCCTTAAGGTATGGAATAAACAAGTAATACAATTTGATTATGACAATTACAACAGTTATTACAATTTAATTTTTTCCAGACCCTTGGAGAAAAATTCTAATGCCCAATATATATTTAAATGCTCTTCAAAGCTTTCTTTACATGAACTTAGAATTGAAAAGAAATTAAGTCCTGCGTTGTCCTTGAATTGGAAGTTGCCACTCATGAAATTTGAGCATACGAATTTGTTTATGAATTCTCATTAATTTTAGTTTTGTGATATTCCTTCCTTCATTCATTCATTTTATTCTTGCAGCATTCCTTACAGTCAAATCCAGAAGTCCCATCTAGGGTCTGTTCATGCAGACTTTGAATTGCAGAACCTTTTTTTGTTGGAATTGGGAATACAGCAATAAATTCTTATTGTGAATGCATAAATGTATTTGAACAGGAACTTTCCCCTCCTCCTTATTTTTATGTGCTTGGGATTATAATAATAGCTGTGAAGGTGACGTCTGCATAAGTACTCTCTATGTAAAAGTTTCTGTCTTTGACAAACGAGAACTGTGCACTCCAGAATCTCTAAAGGAGCTTATCTGAATTGCTAGCACAGTTTTAAGAATTCACAGGTGGAGTTAGAGTCACATTTTTTGAATAATTTTTAATGAAGACTCAGGTTTTTATGTGTGTAAAAATGAATGAAAGCAGGGAAGTAGAGAATGGGGGTTGCATTATGAGATAGAGACTTTCATAAGAAAAGAAAATTGAAGGAAACGGGCAGTAGCTATTACTCTGAGGACAGGAGATCCTTCATCCTGGCCAGTTCTGTCCGCTACAGCAATTGAGGTAACTATTACAGCCAGCTCTGAAGTGAGAAACTGTTCCCAAAGCAGACTAAGGCAAGCCTCATATGTTCACACAGCTACCATGTGTGTGTTCCGGATTTTACTTTTTACATGCAATTTCTGCAATGCTTGTTATTATCCCATTCAAGCACAGCGAGCGGTTGACAATCACAGGTCATATAGAATACCGACGCAAACATGCAAATTGAGTAGAATCAGTAAGTTGTACTGAAGTACATCATGGAAGGTTGTCTGGGCTAGGAAAAAAATGGCAAGTATTTCGTAGAAAAGCCTTGAGTGTATTTTATATATGCATATGTGTGTATTTAAGACATACATTGGGGTCAGCTGTATGGTTTGGTCTTTTGTCTTTTTAAACAAAGACAAATTTTTTGCAGGTCGTTCCCCTTTCTCAAAGAAGTGGTGTTCTTGAGTGGTGCTCGGGCACAACTCCCATTGGGGAGTTTCTTGTGAATGTCGACGAGGGAGCTCACAAGAGATACAGGCCAAAAGATTACTCCGCTTCTCAGTGTCTAAAAATGATGATGGTGAGTCACAAGAACTGAAAAAAAAAAGCTTGCTCATATTCTTTACTGAGGGAGGGGAATTTACTGAGCATTATATACTATACTTTTAGTATATAATAATGAATATGACCAGTAGCATGGAATTAATAGCTCTTCAGACATTTAGGTTAGTTTAGTTCCACAAACCACCTCACCATACATTTAGAAAACTGCAGATGGGTTTACCTGTTACTTTATATAGCCATGATTGTGCAAGAAATTATTTCGCTTTAAATCTGTACAGTATTAACAGGGTAAAAGTATATTTAATTTTGGCTTTGTGCAGCTTTTGCATGTGACGGAGTGAGAATGACTTTCTCACAGTGATGTGAAGCCATCAGATAAGCGAAGGTACCAGAACGGAGTGCAAGGGGAATCCCAACAAGATGTGTTTCCTCGTACATACATATAAAATACATACACCTGCTAAACCGAAGAAATGGGAGTGTGTTCTTCCCATGTAGCCCCTGAGCTGTGTATGAAAATAGCATTGTTTAGTAAAACAGATAGATAGGTGCATTACTGATTGCTGTAAAAAAGACACTAATTCATAGCTCAGAGAGAGAAAGGAGTGAGAACAGCATTTGATGGAGGGGAGGGGGGTAGAAAGGAGGAATGTATTTCTTTCAAAGGAAGAGGTAATTTCCTTCCAAAGCAGTCAGTCACGGGAAAAACATTTCTTCCGTGTTTAAAGGATGCACAAAAGAAACATTCTGAAGAGAAGTGCAACATCTTCCTGAAAGTCTGCGAGAATTTTCAACCTGTGTTTCGTTATTTCTGCATGGAAAAATTCCTGGATCCAGCTGTATGGTTTGAAAAACGATTGGCGTACACCCGCAGTGTGGCTACGTCTTCTATAGGTATTGTATTGGATTATTAACATTGGCTTTTTAGGTGACATAAGCAAAGAGTTTATACCATTTCAGAGGTAATGGCTATTCTGCTTTTGTCAGGTGTCAGAAAAGGGGGCAAAAAATGCCAGCAAGAACACCAGCATTATTGTTGTAATTAAGATTTCTGATTCATTCTTCTGCACGCTCCTTTCTGCAGTAGCAAGACAGAATGAAATTCTGTCATTTTATATAGTGGCTTATATTTTTAGGTTCTAGTAGTTTTTTTAAAGTTTCTACCTGACTAATTCTGTTGGTTTGATTTAACATTTATTCATTTCATCTGTAGCCTCAAATGTTTTAACTGAGTTGAAAAGCTTAATCTTTCACTTTCTTTGTACTGGCGTCATTAGCCATGGCTGAAATGGTTATTTAACTCTGGCATTTTTCCTTTGATTTTTCTCTCTTAATAAGGAAATATAAGTACTTGGATTGAGGATGACTCAGTTCTGTATTGAGTCTCTGGAAGACATTTAACAGTAGACTGTATACATTGCAGTAGATCCTATTTTGGATGTTAATGGGTTGTTTATAGACTCCCTTTTTTCTAAAAAAAAAAAGTAAATCTGCAGTTTAGCAGAATTCAGATGAATGATTTTTGTAGGAAATACCATTGCTATCTGTGTCCATCAGCTAACAGAAAAACAGTAACAGGTGTAAATTGCAGCAAGGGAGATTTAGTTTGGAGGTTTTCTACATTTAAGAAGAGGAAAGCACTGAAATAGGCTTACATGAAAGATCTTATAATTTGTATCACTGGAGATTTTTAAAACTGACTTAGATAAGAATCACCCAGGAACTACTGAGGTATAGTTGAGCTGCCCCAAATGATTTATTGACTGAATTAGGTCCAGTCCTGTTTTCTGGATGACATGATACTATGAGTTAAAAGGTTTTCTTAAAAATAGTAATTATAACAAACCCTAATTTTATTATGCACTTACTTTTTATCTTTTTTTTTTTTTGAAAGCTGTGAAATTGTTTGCTTACCTTATCTACAGAGACAAAAGGGCACGAAGTCTGTGGAGGAGATAAAACAATACACATCTGTAGGAGAACAACCTTTTTGCAATTGCATTCAGTTAACCTTTCCTTTTTGGACTTGTGGAATGGCATTTGCTCTTTACTGGAGTTATAGATATACATGGGGGAAGAAATATTCTCACTTTTTAATTTGTCTGCCCATGTTACACTGATTCTAATAACCTTCTCTTTGTTAAATTTTCCTTGGTTTTTATGGCATGTAAATATGGTTTCAGCACTTACCTTTTTGTTTTAGTTGGCTACATTCTTGGACTTGGAGACAGACATGTTCAGAATATCTTGATAGATGAACAAACGGCAGAACTGGTGCATATAGATCTAGGTAAGTGGGACAGGCAAGAGAATCTTCATTTTTCTTTATTTTAACATTTTTAAAAACATTTTTTATCCTTTCATTTAGGGGTTGCTTTTGAGCAAGGTAAAATCCTTCCCACACCAGAGACGGTTCCATTTAGATTAACCAGGGACATTGTAGATGGCATGGGTATTACTGGCGTGGAAGGAGTTTTCAGAAGGTAAGTGCTCCTGTATTGCGTAGGGGTAAGGAGGCAGCTGAGTACTTCTGGCATTGTGATTGTTGTATGTTAAATAGTTCTGATGCTTGAGAGGAGACTCAGATTTCTGCTGCTAATATCCAAACATAAATGCTGTCCTCTAACTCATGCGCTCTTATTTATATAACTAATTACAAGTTCATTATTGTTGCCCAGCTTTTCATACTCCTCACGAACTAAGGGGTTATTGTCACCCTCTTGTGGAATTCTGGGATGGCTTAGTGCTTCCAAAAGCTCCACAGCTAAATTTCATCCCTTGATTTAGACTGCTAGATTTTTTTCCTTCACAACTATGCGTTTCTTTCGGAGCTATACTATATATTCACAGCTGTTAAATTTCTTTGAATCATTTTGTTCTGTCTTTTATTTCTGTTCAGTTCTATGCAAGTAATTTGCAGTCTTTTTCCTCTTTTGGATCATATATTTGATAGTGCTTTGCAAGTGCAAAATAAAAATCCCATAATAGCTTTGAGCTGCGAAACAGAATAATCTCAAAAGGGCTGAGTTTCTGCCAACCTCCATCCTATCTCCTGTGAATGACCCAAGAGAGCCCTAAAAAGCAGGAAATTTCTCTCATTTAAGACTTTCATGATGTTCATGAACATAGTACTTGCAAACCCCAAATTTCATGTCTTTAAAAAAATACACAGTGTAAGTGTTGTCTTGGTAAGGTAGCAATTAACATTAATAAGTAGTTCCTAATACACCTGTCCCGTGAAGGAACAGTCACTGCCACTTCTAAACGTGACACTGTCACATTCACAGTTAGTTCTGAAACTTTTGTCCCATGACACAGAAAACCATGAATTGTTTGGCTCCAGCTGAAGTAAATAAACGGCATTGGTGCAGATACTGTTTCTGTCTCAGCCAGCCTGACTTGTAATTAATAGGTGTAAGCGAATGAAGTCAGTTAACTTTCTTTGTGCATGTTCTCATCCTGAAGTAGACAGGAGGCTGAATCCCTCTTTCACTGGAGTACCTGTCCCATCAGGAAAGTGTCGTATTCCTTCCACAAGCTTAGTTTGCTTGGGAGTGAATATAGGCAACCACTTCTGTATCTAAACTCATGGGAGAGATTTCAGAAATAGCTTAATGTCTGACTACTGGATCTGCTCGTTTCATGTAAAGGAACCCTACCAAGATTTTCCGATGTGTTGCAGAGCACCTCTGGCACACAGCACCTCATCCAGCCAAGCAACTTGGCCATCGCGGCATACCTCAACGATGAGTGTTAACTCAGTGGTTAATTCTGCATATAGAAACATTCCAGACAGCGAAACAGGTGATCTCTTTCCCATAGGGAATATAATCAGTGAACTACCCAGTCTCCTTCTGGTCCTACATTTCTAAATTTCTTTCTTTTTTTTCCAAAATGGAAGTATCAAAGAAGTTACTCATATATTACAAGTTAACCTTTAAGAAAGGTACAAATATCTGTTATTTAAATGATGACAATACCATTCTGTTTTACCAAAAAGAACCTAAAAATACAATAAAATATTTTCTAGATGCTGTGAGAAAACAATGGCTGTTATGAGAAATTCTCAAGAAGCTTTGCTGACTATTGTAGAGGTAAGCATTTTTTCATTCTTCCTGATAGCAACCTGCCAGAATAGCTTCAGTTTCTTGTCTTTGTCTTCATGTGCATTACTATACCAAATACTCATGTAGGGGGTTTTTTTTCTGTTGTTGAATTTGAATGTAGTAGTGTTGGCCAGATATGTTAATTCATGTAATCTTCAATAAAATTCTGACCAGTTTGCATTTTCTATGGGAACTATTCATTTCAGGCATATGCAGTTTTCCCTCTTCACTATCTCAACGCTTCTACCATAGTGCCACATTCCTATCATGAGTAGCGCCGATTGAATAAGTCCTCTTTGCATAACTCACAAAGAAAAGAATTAAAGTAATTTTTAAAAGCAGCTTGTACTATGCATTAAAAACTAACGATGATATTTAGTCCTAGAAGTGTATTAAAAAATGACCTCTTCATTGCTGAGATGGGACTGAGTGGCAAAACTGAGTCAAGTATGAACAATGCAAATAGCTGTAAAAAGTCAGATGCAGTTTTACTGTCGGATTGTCTGCTAAGCAATTGAGCCTAATTCTGTTGGATTTTAAAAAAAAACCACACTCCTAATTTTGTGGTTAGCATGAGTGTTACCGGTTGTGTGTTTCTCTTCCTGCTAGGGCACTGAACTAGTTGTAAGGAATAGTCTAAATTAAATAGAGGTTTATTTACTGTGTAGGTGCTGCTCTACGATCCCCTTTTCGACTGGACCATGAACCCCTTGAAAGCTTTGTATTTGCAGCAGAGACCGGAGGATGAGGCTGACATGAGCGCTACACTCAATACTGATCCACAGGAATGTAAAAGAAAAGCCAGGTGCAAGATTTTTTTCTTATCATCCACCTACTGCAGCATTGCCTTGCTTTACAGTTTTCCTTACGGAATATTTCTCATGTTGCTCAGGATCCCTATCTAGCATGCGTGTTTGTTTTTTTTTTATTCTGCCAGCAGCGATGACCAGAGTTTTAACAAAGTGGCTGAGCGTGTTCTGATGAGACTGCAGGAGAAGCTGAAAGGTGTTGAGGAGGGCACAGTGCTCAGTGTGGGAGGGCAGGTGAACCTCCTCATCCAGCAGGCCATGGACCCAAAAAATCTGAGCCGACTCTTTCCTGGATGGAAACCCTGGGTGTGACTTGGAAGGATCCAGCACATTTTTAGAAGAAACCTATTTTTTTACGCAGCGAGTGTCTTAACATTTCAAATCGGTATTTCATAATGAAAACTTCCATTAGGAGCAACCATGAAGGCTTGTATGTATTAGAATTCAGTGGATGTTTTGTTTGGGTTTTTTTTTTTTCAATAACCTATTACTGAGTAAACATTTCTTGTCCATTTACGTTCACTGTACAGCACAAAACACCAACCAGTGCTTTGATGTTCCTTGAGACCTGCAAGGACTTTGCTTGGGCATACTGGGTGCGTTATATTCTTAAAGCCTGAGATTCATCACTTTGGTGTCTATGTTAAATAGCTGGAGTCTTGTATATCATAATTCTGTGTGGTAACATGACAGTGTAGAATGGATGATCTAAAACCACGAGTCAGGAAATAACTAGAAAAAGTGCATTTCAAAAGGGAGGTTATACTTTAAAGATAATGCTATGGTGAATATAAAAGAAAACCAGAGAACCTCATGTTTAATGAACTGAGGGTTCTTGGGGTTGGGTTTTTTTAGCTTAGTTAAATGGAAACTTCTTTCTATAGACATTGACTTTGAGCCAAGTATAACACGGCTGCTTTTTTTCCTGTTGTAAATGAAATTATGTTGGTACTTTATTTTTATAACATTAAAAGTATAAAACAATAAAAAATATTTAGCTTTTGTACCTCAGACTTCCTTGATAAAATAGACTGACTATACAATGAAGATGAGCACACCAGGTGCACCTCTAAAGCAAACAGTCATTCTGTATCTGGAATAAACACCTCTTTGAAACACTGAAGTTGTATTTTGAGCACAAAAATGTTATTCTAATTGCACACAGTTTTACAGAAGACATTGCTCCTTAAAAAAAAGACCTACTATAATGGGATAGCCAATGAACACGGATAATAGGAGAATCCACTCAAATAACAGTCTCACTGGTGTATTTAATGAATTTTCGGGAATCATCTTTATATGTAAAAATACGAATAAAATTTGGCATACTCTCACATAGTTTACGCTTTATGCATTTTTACAGCAGTATAAGTGAAGAATTTCTGCTCTAATTAGCATTAGCTGGTTTTTATGCTGTATCCTTGTTTTATAAGTTAATGTCAACATGGCAAGATGAGTCTTTTGTATTATGTTTTCATGAAGCTGACATAAATTTCTGTTGATCCTTCGAACCACAAGCACATCCTGGCTTTTCTGTGGGGAGCTCTCATGCAGGGGTACAGTGATTTGTTCTCTGAAAATGAAACTTAGCTGATAGGGCACGCATTCTGTATGTGAATTTTAAATGACGCTTCAGAAAGGGAGAAAAGTCCTACCAAGCAATTACAGCATGGCAGTTAGGAAAGGACTAAAGAAAAAGCAGTTAAAGAATGTTAATTTTTAAGCACAGACTTTAAAAAAATCTGGTAGTATTTCTGGAAATTTTTCTCATGGTTCTTACAGAGGAAGTTTTTTAGGCATTTGGGGGGTTGTTTAATACTAGAACTCCTAGCCGTCCTATAACTGACTATTGTATAAAAGCACTTGGCAGATCCTGTCCTTCCTTCATGAGTTCCTGATGCTCCACTTGAAAATGAACTTTTTCATTGTGCTGGGCTGCAATTTAGGGGTTTTTTTTAACAGCAAACAGCAAAACTTTAATATTAATATGATTGTCTCAGGAAAATCTAACTTCAGAGGAAATAATTAAATTATTCCTCTGCAATGCTGTTAACTTGGTGTTTAGTGCCTAGATTTTGAATGTCTATACATTTTCATTGTTCAAGTTGAATGAAATGCAAATAAAAATGCATGTAAATGTTGTAATTGAAACCTGATGACATGATTTGTAAGCCCCTGTAGAAGTGAAACACCAGTTAGCTGACAAACATATGAAAACAGTTGGAATTATTAACAAACCTTAGAGTCTCCAAAACACTGTCAAAATCAATGTGACACAATCCTGTTACTATGAGACCGGAGTTCAACTGATGTAACATTCTTGAGGTAATTATCATTCTTGCAAAGCCTCATGTAGCCAAATAGTAACCATCAGAGACTGGGCTTTCTTACTGTCCCAGTAATGCCTTAATTTTAAGAAGTCAAAATTAGAATGTGAATGGTTTGCAAAAATGTATCGTCTATAGATACACACTTTCTTTCTATAAGCATAGAAAAATAAAACCTGGATGGAAATGCTGTTTAATTCTGAACAATGGTTTTGTCACAAATGCTAATACTGATGGTAAGGTGGATTAGTATTTGAGACCCTCAAATATATTTACTGTATTCATAAGCTAGAAACATGTGAGACAAGTCAAGTTGCCTCTTTAGCATTAGTTTTTTTCTTGGAATGCATCTCAGTAATTTTAAAGATTTACATTTAGAAAAGATAATTTCTAAGAAAAATCAGCCTGTGAAAAAGTGTGATGGGGAAGAGTTTTTAAACAGCAACATATTTATTTGAAATTAGCTCTTTCTGGTGAAATGTCTGTGGGAGAAACGTCCTCAGGAGTATGAACTGTAAAAAAGTTAAGTGTCAGCAGGTAAACCAATTATATACGTTGACTGAACTTTTCCATCAGCAAGGAACTCTGTCCCATGAACAGGAATCAGATTAAACTGGCCACCTGGTGAGGTACATCCAATTTAAATAAAACAAGGATATCAGTGTTCATGAGTGCAGATCTGAAAACTTCTGTTGTTCGTACAGATAAAACCACCTGAAAATTATTTTCTCAGTAACTATGAATTAAGTAGGTCACTAGTCTATGTTACTATGAAACTTTTGAGTTTATAAAAAGTATTCACTACTACTAAATGTTTTTGAATGCACTGAAATGTTAGGCTTCATCTTTGGGGGAAATATTGTACATTGTTACTAATTGTACTCTTCACGAGTATCATTATTCAGTACCTGCACAAGTGGCAATGCTTCAACCACAAAGCATCAATAAAGACACCTTTGTAAACAGGCGATTCCAAAATCCAGCTCGGGAATTTGGTTGTGTGATTGGTAAGTGATGACACTATGTTTTTACTGCTACTTTCATCCCTGTGAATTTAAAGCTGAAGTAAGGCACTTGTGTGTCTTGTGGAACCTTGTAGATAGCCTGAAACCGCTCTCAGGGAGAGATTACCTAATACTAGCACTTAAGGAATCCAGCTCAGGAATTTGGTTGTGCGATTGGTAAGTGATGACACTGTATGTTTTTACTGCTACTTTCATCCCTGTGAATTTAAAGCTGAAGTAAGGCAGTTGTGTGTCTTGTGGAACCTTGTAGATAGCCTGAAACCGCTCTCAGGGAGAGATTACCTAATACTAGCACTTAAGGATGACACTTAAATATTAGCATTAAACAAAATTGTTCATTTCAGCAGGTAGGTTGAAGAGTGAAACCACAGTGAGAAAGCTGGGAAGTGTGCAAGGTAGGGTTTAGGTTCTCCTCCCACCACATTTCAAAGTCTCATCTGTATCCTGATTATACGGGAAGACTAACATGTTCACGTAACACGTGCTCTCATCATCTATCCTGCTCATTATCACTGTAAGTACACCCATCCTTTAACTTTTGGAGCCGCATAGTGAACAACGTCAGTAATATCTTTAAGGGCGCACACAGCTTCTGCTCTCCCTGCTCTCTCAGTCTTTCCTCACTGCTGTACATGTGTCCACAAAAAATGCAGTGCAAAGCGCCTACACCCTTGCCTGCCCTGGAGAGTTCCCCCTGCAGCATCCATAGCTGTTCCTCCCTCTCTCCACACCCATTTTGCCAAACACCACACAACATAAACCAGATTTGAGCTTATTTGCTTGCCTCGGTTGCTGTATACCATCTATGGTGGATGCAAAGCAGAAAGGATTATAAGAAAATGCAACTACCTATAGAGGATCCCCCTTTGAAGGAATTTCTCTTCTTGCATTGAGTTGTGAGGAAGTCCTCCAGTTTTTTAAAAATTCCTCAGCCATGTTGCACTGAGTCTTTCCTCCAGCTTCTAGGAGGAAGCAGTGTTACAATGGGGGTGCTCAGTGGTGACTGACTGCTTCTCCAAGATTGTCTGTTAACTAGCAGAGTTTGACCAAGTACTATTTTTCTTCACAGACAAGTTGGTTGTTTTTTTTTTCCCCTGTGATAAAAATGGAACGGAAATGGCGCCGGGCACACTCCTCATCTGCTCACACATAGTGAATGTGAGAACAGGAGAAGGCAGCAGTGGGGGGAGAGAAGGAAAGAGAGACTCTGCATGCTTTTCTAATTACTGCAAAATAAGTTTCATGTCTCCAGTCACAAGGCAAATGCTGCTTGACTGTGCCTCTGGATTATAACTAGCAACCTTAATGCTAGTTATTGCTAAGTCACCTCACTGTTCTCAGAGTACTGGTCTGCAAGCACAGGAAAATCTCGCCATAGGGAACACGTATTTGACTTGCAGAAATTTTTTAGTTTTTTGATCTGTTCACCCAAAGCCCCTGTTTTGCACCCACACACACCATGTTTGCTTCCACAAAAGCTGAGAAAATTGAGCTTATGGATTGGCAATTTTGTGTTCTGGAAATTAAACAAGTGGCATAGCAGGAAT
>NW_009595050.1:74586-83382 GCF_000690535.1 Cariama cristata
ACGCAATTTCCTAAAATGTAGTTCTGCATCACTGCTAGAACTTGTTTTATAGGAAGTTGGAGAGCTATCACGCATATCAAATTCTTCAGCCTGTGATGCCTTGATCAGCATTATGGAATAGATTTTTCTGGTGGTCAGGATTAATTTGTTAGTATTTGGGAAAAGTCCTTTATGCTGTGTGAGATGTCGGCACCTGAAGTGCCAAAATGGCAGTTCCTTAAGCTGAGTGAAGTCCATACAGTTGTGATTTTGGTGTGCCATTTAACAAGGGATGGTTAAGTAGTTTTTCCACATCCATTATATAAGCATATACATATTATTGATGTATCAACTTAAAATTCTTCCATCTGAAAAAAAAAGACCTAATTCCACCAAGAAACTTTAATCTTTTCAGTTCTCACTGGTCCCTCATATGAGCACACAGCGTTATGCTTCCCACTTTTTATTAATGACATGAGTATTTTTGTACAGTATATAACCTCAATAAAGGGAGAGTAGATTCCCGCTTTTACATGTTTTTTTTTTTTCCATCTAGATAAGGATCTCTTAGATTCTCACCAAAGGTGTTAAGACTCCTGTATGAAAAACAGTTTTGCCTCCACATATAGTTTCCCCGAACTACCTGCATCTGTGATAGAGAAGTCTTCAGATTTCCTGTAGAGATAGATTTTTTATTTCTAAAAGACAAAACATTTAGCTGAAGGTGTTTCTCAGGTCTCTATGGCCACTGCAGAGAGAATGATGGCTTTGGAAACTATGCAGAAGTGCTCAATACAGAGCTCAGACTATAGTAAAATAATTAACAAGGTAGTTGTACTTCATCTCTCATGACTTACCTGGAATTTCCAGAAACCTTCCAGTCATTGTACACCTGAGCTTACCTTTGACTGAACACTACTGTTGGATTTTGGCTCATCAATAATTCAACGTGCGTACAGTCAGTCAGCCAAAGGACAATCTGAAATTACAAAGTTGTATAACAGCTGAAGCTTGCGGTACGCACATTCCAAAGCGTATCTTCCATCCCCACTGTCCTGTTCTTTGACGCAATTTAACTTCCTACCAGCAAGGTCATACACCATAAATTTTATCAGCACAATCATTCTTTGATAGAGAGTTACAGTTTCAGTCCTCAAATCTCCAGCCCTGCTTCCAGCCCCCTAATATCCTATGGAAGTTGCAGAGAACACTTGTCAACAGGAGAGCCTTTACTCAGCTGAGTACTTCCCATAGGCAGTTTTCCAAACCAAATGTTTTCACGGAGAAGAGACTCTTGGAGTGCTCCTGACCCGTGTTCAAGTGGTTGGCACTTCAGGACTAGACCAGTACTCCTCTTTTAAGATTTTCATTCTGTGAAGTTTGCCAAGATATCTGAAATAACTCTTACATTATGCAAATCTCTAATTTGAAAGTAACGTCAGCATATTCAATTAAAATTTAAAAATGAAGTCAATTACTCTAATCAGACATAAAAAATAAAGCAGTATCAAACCAGCTTCGTTAGTATCTCTCTGCTTGTCTTCACATTGGTTTATGTTTCCTTTTTCTCGCAGACTATCTGACTGTGCCCACAGAGCAAGTCCAAGAATGGATCCCTGTCTCGAACTCTTTTGGGTACCATGTACATTTATTGCCTTAGGAGGAGATTTTTGGTCGGTTCCTGCGATACCTCTCTGTTGCAGACCAATCTGCAGTTGCTGTTTTAGGATGACGCTGAATCCTGTGTTGCAGAATAGGGTGTAACGTGAGGTCATCTGGGAGGGTTGAAGGATAGAAAGCCTGTTGGGCCAGTGTGTAGTGTAGTTGGGAGGAGCCAAACCTCATGCAGTGCTATCCACTGTCCCTTTTGGACGCTGTTCTGGAATGAACTGTCTGCTAAACTAAAGCCAAGTATTGCTTAGAAAAAGCCAAGTGGTGCTGTCCAAAGCACAGTCCAGAAATGAGATGATTATCAAGCAGCGTGGAGAATCAGGGATCCAAGTTGCTTGACCTATGGCCCTTCAGGATGCTTCCTAGCCTCTTTCTTATTTAGCAGTTTAAACAAAGACTTTAGTTAAGCAAAATCCAAGATGAATTACATGCTGCTTTAGGGTTTAGAGCTAATGCTTCAGACAGGCCCTGTGATTAGGCTTCATCTCCCCTAAAAGTGATACTGACTGCAACAAAATACCCCCTTACAACATCCTTTCCTGAGCAGTGCTGCTGTGTTCAGCCAACTGCCCGAAGTAAAGCAAATGGCCTTGGCCAGAGAGAGAGATAATAATCACAGTTTACAGGTGGACTGTAAAAGTTATTTAAGTAAATGTTTTCAAAACAGGTTAAAGATTAAAATTCCTGGTGATGCTGAAAATAAGTATCACTTCATAATAACTTTTTCAGCTTTCTGTGTCAAGTTCGTGTATTAATTCAGCAATCTACTGCAGAAGCCTTATGCTGTGCTCTGAAGAAATGCAGTCTGAAAAGGGAAATTATTGCAAATGTGATTTAGAGCAGAACTGGATTACATTGCCATTTGTGTTTATAAACAGCAGAGTCCACTATAAAGCAGCTGACATTTGCTTTGTCAGTGAGATGGTGCTTGTTTAGTCAGCTTCTATTGCTGAAATTACAACTCCACATCACAATGCAGCAAAGCAAAATATAAACAAATATTAGCAAAATTGCCATTTAGGATTTGTATCCATTGGAAAAACATCTTCCTCAGTGAAAAGGTGAACTCACTAGTGTTACATCTGGTCCTGATATGAAGTCTGCTTCTCTTACATGAAAGGGAGTAAAAGTTTCTGTTCTTTCTAAGCTATGGTGTGGAATCTCAGACAATTCATACAGATCATGCTGTGAATTAAGAAACTGGAAGTCTAAACAAAAGAGTGGAAATGCAAGTAAAGATATAATTTAGGTCTTTAAAAGTACACTATCTTTACCTATACCTGCTACAAACCCTTGTAACATTAACTTAAAAAAAAACCAAACCAGAATCAAAGCTAGAGACAGTTCTATTTGTTTTACAGAACTGTGGGTAGAAGAGAATTGACTTGCCCTAAGTTTGCACATCTAACAAGCTAGTTTGTGTAATTATGAGACATAATCTGATATCAATGCTTTGGTTTTTTACTTGATAATTTCTACTTAATATTGTTCTATCATTAAAAAAAAACACTATTTCTCACAAAATCAGTTTGTTGGCCAATTTTTTCCCGACAGCAGTGTAAATACTAAATTACATCAAACAATTTCAATTATGTACGTGTAAACGCGAAGAGAATCTGGCTCTTTATATGACTTTGGTTTGGTTTTTTTTTTGACTTGCCTCACTACCTTAATCAGTAGATAATGTATGTTAACACACCTACACATCGCATAATATGGAAGTAGACCATACATACTAAAAGCCCCTTGGCTATGTCAAAACACAGCAACTGAGGCCTAACTGATGCCCTATCAGCACACAGCAGTCCTACCAGTATAATTAAAACCAGTTTTAAATCAATTTATTTAGGTCTGTGAAAACCGCTGTGGGTGCAAACCTCCATGTGACACACATCTGTTTATTATTACCTCTTATCTGTTTATCTTAATTCCATCATTTACATACAAGTTCTCGTAAAGCAACGACAATACATGAGGTATTGTGTTAAGGTAGACATTATATATAGAAAGTTAAACACAGACCTTTGAGACAGTGGTTCTCCTCAGGATATATGATGATTACTTAAAGCAAAAGTGTTCTGTCATCATTCAGTTCCAAATCACCAGGTTTCCTCTATGTAAAACACAGAAGTAAGCTGGTGGGCTCCTTGTTTGCGCTGTGCCCACTGTCCTTCTCAACCGCCTTCCTTCTCACTCCTACACTATTTTTTGAGTCTTGGTTGTAATGGTTTTCGAAGTATACTTTTTTTTTTTTTTTTTTTTAATTCCAAAAGCCCTTTCCTGGATGCAGCTTTCGGCCTGTCTCTCCAGTACTTCACTCATTGTTTTCTGTTTTCATTACAGCATCTGCATTACAGATGTAGCTGAGGGGTCTTTTTCTAGAACTACTCATTACTTAATTATAGGCATGCTTGAAGCTTTTAAAGTTAAATAACGCTTTAAGAAATTGCATGTCTGTAAAATCATTTTAATAAATCAATCTGATGGCATAAAAAGAAAAATTCTTTACACATTTCTATCCTATTGCATTGTCCAATTACTCTTTATTAGAAATATGAATGTCTCAGTAAGCAAGTGATCCAATTGACTATACACCGAGGAGTTTCATGGATTTCTTAGCTGGAGGAGGAGCCTGTTACAACATGTGTATAAAATAAGTAATTTACTTTAAATGCTGGTTGTCACAATGCATTTATCCAATTTATTCATAACTCATTATTTTGATATTGTTCTTCTAAGGCTCTCTATGAACTAATTAGAATTTACTGAAAAAATGCTTTATCATCCACTAAGAAGAAAATGAGGGCTTCATTTCGTAGAACACTCCATTTTTTTATGGTCTGAGGGTGATTTATCCTTGTGGAATAATATGAACCAGCTGTTTTTCCTGAAAGATTCATGAGGTCACACCCATGTATTGATGTCTGGCCTTTGTGGCATTTTTTGTTACGTGCAAGAAGACACACATTTCCTAATACTGGAAGTGCTAAATATATGCAGAAAGCAAGCCCTGCAAAGAACCACATTTGCCTTTATGAAATTGTCTGTTTCTCTTCAAAAAGCACAGTCAAGAACAAAATAAATTCTGTACTACAGCCTTGATTAACAAACTCATATGCCAATAATAAAAGAAAATAAAACTTAGAGTAATTACTTAGAGTAATTCAAAAGTACAGATGAAGTATACAGAAATCTTGATGACTGCATCAGTTGCATATTTCAAACCATGCTTTCATGGACTGTTAAGGCTTTGGAATTCAGCTGAGTGATTGCCTTGCTGCGTGTCGCTATAGAGGGTTCAGGGCAATAATTGCATGCGATTCTTCACTGTGGAAAGTCAGTTTTCTTAGATAGTGTCAACCTACATGAGAACAGTGACTTGTGTTCACTTATTTTCTCAAAGATGACCACCACCTGTGTCTGGAGCGATAACTACTGAACTTTAGAAATAAATGCTGGATCATGATTGGCAATGACGAGTCCAGCACCAAATATTTGCCTTTTGTAAGTACTTTCATCTGGAATTCTAACTCACTGCACAGATGGTACATGTACTTTTTTCTCCAGAAAGTTATGAAATGGTTCTGTAATTCCGACCTACATACTCTTTCCTTACTTCATGCTACCATCTACTGAAGTAAGAGTGAAAAATAAATTAACTTTTCACCCTGGCCTCTACACTACCACTTGAACAGAAGTCGAAGTAGTGTCTAATGCTTTCTTAGCCTCATGTATAATTGATGTGAAGTATACTAATGATGTTTCGTTCATAAGGCACAGTTAAATAAAGAGGAGGAGGAGGTTTGGAACAGAAATCAAATAATTATGGAAGAAAAGCAGAAATTTAGTAAAAATGCCAGACAGCTGGGCAATAATTTTGGCAATAAATTAGCTCCCTTCCAGCAATTTCAAGTGTTGTAACCATAATTCTTAGTTCTTAATTAAATACTTTAAAAGCATGAGACTTAGTTACATAGGACTATGATATTTCAAGTTATTTAAATCTCAAAAATTAAGAGGCAAGTATTTTATGCCTAAATTGAAGCAGATGCACATACCAAGATATTTCAAGTAAAAGAATATTTAAGCATTTCACGCCATTTTTCAAATCCCACTGTAGTATCTAAGTCAGAAGCCTATACACCACAGGTTGCTCTGTAGCTACCAGAGTTAGAAAGGTACTTCCCCAGAGCAATTTTACAACAGCTAAGATATTAATTGCCATAGAGAGATAACAATTTCTTCCGGTTAGCTACACAGGGACCTTGAACAACTATGCTCCTTGATGATGTATCTCTGCTAAGCAACCAAAGACAGGTGGAATAAATCTGGCCACTAAAAGTGTGCCATAAAAAACAGGTTCAACTGAAATCAACAGAAAAACTAAGCTTGAGATAAAAAAATATGTACTCTTAGCAGGAGCAGACCACCCACAAATCTCTGAGTCAATAAGATCGACAAGTGCTTAGGGCTGCAGAGATTGCAGATTTAGGAATCTAGTTTTATCCACCTTGACTTGCTTAGTTGAATACATTTAATGTATGTAAATATACTTAATACTTTCATGCAGTGGCAATTTTGTGCATCCAGAATGAATACCACAGTGAATATCACGTACCGTAAAGTGATACAGCATCTAGTCTGAATTTGATGAAAGCACCAGCTGTAGCACCCAGCAACTCTGCCTGCAAGTAGAAAAATAATAATTGACAATGCTTCCATCCTACTGAGAAATTAAGTGAGAAACGGTATATTACTGGGAATACTCCGTTTCAATTACTTGGTAGTACTTGCAGAAACAGGCTTTTGATCAGGTTTAGGTCCTTTACTAGAGAAACTAGAAAACATGCAAAACTTAATGAGATTTCTAGCAAGCAGACAAAGCTGCTTAAAGAATACACCATCCACAGTCTCCCAGGAATAAGCAAAGGAAGTCAACTTGGCCTATAAATATTTTTATAATTATCAAGCAGCTTTCAAGTGGCTTGTAAGAAATGAGTTCCAGTCCATTATAATTAATTCTAAAAGACAGCTGCCTTCTATGTGCTTAGTTTCTTCCTTTCTTTCTTCACTTTTGTTTTGTTTGTCTTGTCTTTGATGTTCAGCTTTGTTTTCCTTTGGATCATAGTTTCAGTTGTTTACAGCCTCACAGTGCATCCATAACTATGGGACCCAGGAAAGACTGGGGGCAATCAAAAATACTGCTTTATTTATATTACTGTAATGAGCCTTATTTTACAACACTATGCCACAAACAGAAACCAGTGAGACAAGCCACTAGTAGAACGTAACAAGCCACTAACAGAACGTAAGTATCTGACTTTGTCCTGTACCGTGTAACTTACACAGCCCTTATCTCCTGAGAGTAAATGCTCTTCATCAGAAAAGGAGGATCTGTTCCTCTAAAACTTGTAAGTTCTTTGTTGTACTGAAATATGTGTACAACCTGCAGAGAAATGCAAATACACCAAAAAAGCCACAGTCTTTCTATTTTACAGTCCTGGAAAAAAGCTGCGAATAGATTTTCTCATATCCGACCTTACAGAATTTAAGAATCACAGTTTTTAAAACTGTCTAATAAATTGTATTCATCTAAGCAAAACTGAACACCTTGTTAGAAGTAGTTTCTTTTGATATCAGAACAAGCTAATAGTGAAAGAGCTTTTAGAGAAAAATACGTATTAGTATAAGGTACAGTCCCACATTCATTACTTAGAAAGGATGTTGCAATAGATTCCTCAATTTATTTGTTCTGAAAAAAATCACTGAGTAAAACTCAGCTCTCCTTCTCCAGCTTAGATTTACAGAACTACTCCTAAAAATAATGTTTTAATCCTATCCAACATATTTATTTTTTTCTAGATAAAATCAGGTTATCATCTCCAGATCCTTCCTTGAATTCTTTTCAAGGAGTAACTACTCATGACTCTTGAAGGACACTTTCCTCCAGCAATACAGCACTGTCCTCCTGATGAGGGCTGTCCCTCTGTACCTGAAGTCCCCGTAATGGGTCCTTCACCACACGCTATGGACTATGACAAAAAGGAGGGTATGTAACACCAGAATGGCTCCTGGAAGACTTAAGCACTAAACTCGGAAAAGTATCTAGTAATGAACAAATCTGTATTATCAGTGGCACAAAAAGCATGAGCTAAAGGGACTTTTGGATGTCTAAATACTATGATTCTGCTCCTCATAAAATAGAACATACTTTATATTATCTCTGAAGCAATACAAGAGATACAGCTTCTAGTTAAAAGAAAAAGGTAGCAAGGTTTCTGCTTCAGCAGAATAATCACAGGCTGTGATTAAATTACTAATGATCTTTTCTTTATTACTAATGGGATTACACATTTTCAGCAAGTGGAGAACAGCCTTGTCAGTGATGATACCTACACAAACCTCATTATCAGAAAAAGGGAACAACGGTTTATGGGAGGGAAGACACAAGATTTTCTACTATGTGTAAGCATCTTCGCAACAAAACATCAGAAAATAAAATGTAGCAAATTATCCAAAATGCTAACGAGATGGCATGCATGCTGAATCAGTATTTCTTGTTGCTAATTACCTATGCTTAAACCCTCTGGCTAAAGATATTGCCTGTCACCATCCATCTGAGCATCTGGCTTTGGGGAATATTTCTAGCCAACAAATTTATTTTACCTTCATAATCATTTTTCTTCTTTCTTTGTTAAAATATGATCTGAACTCTACCGTATACAAAAATAAACCCAGCTTATCTATAAAACAGCTTACTATCCAAAACATATTTGTTTAAGAAAGCCCTAAGGGGAAAACTGATTATTTAAGATCCACGGCTCCCACCTCTCAATTTGGTCTGTAGTTTTGAGTGGACAAAAGGTGGTGTTTTTTAAAATGTTGGTACCGCATTAAAAGCCTCAAAATTTACTGAAAAATCCCAGGGTTGTCCACTCATCTTTCTTTATCAAACGTTATACTTCTTTCAAAATCTTAACTGTTTCCGTGAGGACCACAGAGGGCTATCCCAACGCCTGAGCTATGGAACGACCTCCATTTTACATTTCTGGATTCATTTCTCTTTCCAAGGCGCTTATTTCTCTCCCCTCGGTCTGACAGACGGGTGTTTTCACAAGCTGAAATTCCTGCCACCACAGGACAGCT